>NC_081432.1:6924091-7190677 GCF_949786415.1 Peromyscus eremicus | reverse complement strand
ATTTTTGTTGCTAATTCACAACTGCAAATGTCTGACATGCAACACCCCCAAAGGGGTCGTGACCCAGAGTTTGAGAACCACTGATCTATAAGATGAAAATTTCCATTTGCTGTCTGAGTCTTGGCATGTGTCCTTAAGAATGAGAGGCTGGGCGAGGTCTCACACACACCTTTAATCCCAGCACTCAGGAAGCAGAGACAGGCAGATCTCTCTGAGTTCGAGGCCAGCCTGGTCAACAGAGTGAGTACCAGGACAGCCAGGGCTACACTGAAAAACTGAGATGAGACCACAGCTCCCTACTAGGAGATGGGTCGCATGGCACGGAACGGGGTAAACTTGAAGGTGAGTAGAACTACAGCAGCCCCTACACTATCGGGATAAGCACGGGCCCCCCTCTATTCCCACATCTTTCCATCACTGGAGAACAGTGAGCACCTCACCTGGGCTGGGAAGTGGTGGAGGAAAGGCAACAGGAGAAATCCTGAATCGCTGATTTGGTAGAAGGCGGAGCGGATTATGTTATGTAATGACGACATCTGTACTTTTAGCAAGTCCAGAAGCCAAATCTCTACGGGACCTTTGGCCATCACCGGAGTATCCAACTGAAAAAGAATTATAAAGATGTAACAAATAGGAGTATGGTATTTTTACAAATTGGCACCCTTGATAAATCCTAGCACAGTAACGCAGAATAAGCTCTTCTTTTACATCAACTGTTTATTAGTTTATTTTGTGGGAGCACTGCATGCATGTATGTGCCTATATGTATTCAAATGAGTGCACTCATCCATGCAGCTTTATCGTTTGTATTTTTTGTTTCTCTCTCCCCCCCCACCCACCGTGTGTGTGTGTGTGTGTGTTGTGTGTGTGTGTGTGTGTGTGTACGCACTACATGCATGTGGGTGCCCAAGGAGGCCAGAAGAGGGTGTTGGATCTCCTGGAACTGGAGTTATAGGCGGTTATGATCCACCTGATACGTGTGCTGGGTACCACACTCAAATCCTCTAGAAGAGCAGCAGACATTCTTAACCACTGGGCCATGTAGCACGAATCCTAATTGATCTTATAATAAAAAACCCGGAGCCAGATATTGAGGTAAATACTGAAAGATCAGAGAAGCAGAGGAACAAGCCACTAGAGAAATTCTCACCATTACCCAATCCTCAGGCCAAAAAGGGAAAATCCTGTCTCCACAAATCCTCAGACTGAATGCCCCTGAGGCCTCAGCAGAAAGGGGTTTGAGTTTCTGTCTCCTCCCGCCTTTCTCCACCCAGCCATATCACTTCCTGTCTCTCTCAGCCTTCCTAGTGCTGGGATTAATGGCATCTGACAGCCAAGTACTGGATTAAAGGTGTGTGCCACCACTGCCTGGCTCTGTTTCTCTTTTAGACTGGGTTAATCTCGTGTAGTCCAGGGTGGCTTTGAACTCACAGAGATCCAGAGGGATCTCAGGTGTGTGCCACCACTGCCCGGCCTCTATGTTTAATCTAGCGGCTGGCACTGTCCTATGATCTTCAGGCAAATTTTATTTGTTAGGGTACAAACAAAATATCACCACAGGGCCATCTCTCCAGCTCTCTATGCAAAATGTTGAAAGCATGGGTGAAGTAAGTTAAAAATGTGACTAGGAGAGACTATAGAGACCGTGTAGTCTAAACTCTAATGCTATTGGTGATAAAAACGAGTCTCAGGAAGTTAAATGATGTATCTACACTAACTCATAACAAAACAGGAGCTCTAGAATTAGAAACCAAGGTCACTCGCCCTACCCCCCACATCCCTTGTTCATAAGTGAATTGCACTCTCCTCAACCTAAGTCCTCAAGGAAATTCTAATAACAAATTTAAATAAATAAATAAATTACCATAATTTTTTCTCCTTCTCTTGATATAACAGCCATCATTCGGTCGTAGTCTTTCGCATGAAACGTCACCTCATTTATGTTGTCAGACACTGCAGGGAGATGTGGCTGTAAGAGACACAAGGCAGAGCCAAAACATCATACACGGGGGCCGAACCCATACACTGCCCAGATGCCTTTTTAACGCCTTAGGAGAGGCCAGAGAGACAGCTCAACAGCTAAGAGCAATCTCCCGTCCTTCCACAATGCCCAAGATCAGTTCCCAGCATCCACACTGGGCAGCTCACAACCACCTGGAACTCCAGCTCCAGGGGCTCTGGTGCCCTCTTCTGGCCCGCAGAGATACTGCATCCATATGTGCACATGCACACAAAAATATAAACAAGATCATTTTTAAAGCATAAAGCCTTAGTATTTTTCCTCTCTTCATGAGACACAAGAGAATTTACTTTCTTAGCTCAAAACTAAAAACAAAATGGGGAAAAAAACCAGCAATAGAGACTACTACAACCCTTGATTAACTTAAAGGCCCATGTTTGCTGAAAACAGTTCACGTTAGCTTGGAACTCAGTATGTAGTCCAGACTGATCCTGAACTCTGTTCCTCTTGCCTCAGCCTCCTGAGTGCTGGGATTGAAGGTGTAAACGATGACAACCAACTCTGGCCCACTTTTTAAAATCCTATGATACTGTCTGCAGTCCAGCAAATGCCATTTCTTATACTACAGACCAGCCCAGTAACCATCCCTGTGTGCTCTCCACATGAAGACTGAACCACACCATCCCAGTCTGCTTCTCTGCCAGGTACAGGCCTCTCACTTTCTCTCTCAGCTGTCTTCTCTTTTCCCAGCTCTCACATGTTACAGGTAAGGAAACCAAGACATGAGAAAACCAAGAGCTTGGTGAAACCACATGGTTAGTGACCAGGGAGTGTTGCACACCACCTCCATTGGACTGTGTGAAGCCAATGGGCTCCAAGACCATACAAGATAGGATATTTTATCATCGTGTATGTGTGTGTGCAGATATGCATCAATGCATATGCATGTGTGCTGTAGGGGGTTCTCAGAATATTTCATGTCATTCCTCAAGCACGATCTACCTAGTACAGTGAAACAGGGCCTGGAATTCACTGAGCCAGCTAGGCTAACTAACCAGAGAATCCTAGGGGTCTGCCCCTTTCTGCCTCCACGGCACTGGTATTAGAAGCATGCACCACTATGCATGGGCTTTTTTTTTTTTTTTTAATGTAGGTCCTGGGGATTGAACTTGGGTCCTTGTGTTTATATGGCAAGCCACTTTACCATCCTCCCAGCTACAGCATAATGATTTTGGATTACTCATCCTTCTTGCCTTGCACTGTTAGGATGTTGACTCTATTTCTGTTTTTTTTTTTTTTAATTTATTATCTATCTATCTATTGTTTTTCGAGACAGGGTTTCTCTGTGTAGTTTTGGTGCCTGTCCTGGATCTCACTCTGTAGATCAGGCTGGCCTCGAACTCACAGAGATCCACCTGGCTCTGCCTCCCAAGTGCTGGGATTAAAGGCGTGCGCCACAACTGCCCGGCTTCTATATTTGTTCTTGATTGCATATCCCACAGACAAAGCAACTCACCCCAGGATGCTCAGGTCGTACCTGTATGGTGTGGGAGTCACTGGCCTGTCCGAGGATTTCCAGCAGAACCGGATCAGAGACGAAGAAGAACCTTGGAAACAACAACCGCTTCTTCTCCAAATACCTTCAAACGGTTAAAAGCATCTTACCGAGTGATCCCTTCAGGGTTTTATTTATTTATTTATTTATTCACTTTTACTTCATATGCATTGGTGTTTTGCCTGTATGCATGGATGTGAGGGTGTCGGATCCCCTGGAACTAGAGTTACAGACAGATGTGAGCTGTCAAGTGGGTGCTGGGAATTGAACCCAGGTCCTCTGAAAGAGCAGCCAGTGCTCTTAACCGCTGAGCCATCTCTCCAGCCCACCTTTGGGTTTTTTGTTTGTTTGTGTGTTTGTTTTGGTTTGTTTGTTTTGGCCAATAAGAGAATAGCAAATACCAACAGACATTTCCTATTGGCCTCTGGGCTATTTGGTGAGAACCAAAGTCCACCAGGGAGACAAGAGGGCTTCAAAGTGATAAGGGAGGGAGCACGGTCACCTCTCAACTGTCACCATCTGCTTCCTCATCTGGAGCCCTCTTAAGAACCTTGGTCAGAGTACTGGGCACTTCATGGTTTAAATTTGAGATGATATTATCTCCAACCCAGGACATTCTGAGGATGAATGGAGGCCATCTACCCATGAAGCTGGAACAGAGGGACAAACCTGGCCAAACCAGGACATGTCATCACCATATTCTAAATAGAAATTGAGAGTGAACTCTGCTTTAATTTGGGGGGGGAGGGGGGGCTGCAGGTTGAGACAGGGTTTCTCTGTGTTAATAGCCCTGGTTATCCTGGAACTCACTTTGTAGACCAGGCTGGCCTCAAGTTCACAGAGATCCTTGTGCCTCTGCCTCCTGAGTGCTGGGATTAAAGGCGTGGGCCACCACGACCGGCCTTTTTTTTTTTTAATGTGTAGCCCAGGCTGGCCTCCATCTTATGATCCTCCTGCCTCTGCCTCCTTCAGCAAATCCTACCAGCATGTGACACCACAACCATCAGTTTTCAAAAGCTTCCAGAAACGTCTTTGGGGAAAAAACTATCCACACATTTGTCTGGCCAGCTCTTTTCTTACTGCATAGTCTACTCCAAGCCCAAAGTGGGTTCAATCCAATCCCCTAAAAGAGAAGTCTACATACCCTGGAATCTGTAAATGGAACTTTATTTGGAAAGAAGGTCCTCTGAGAGTATAATGAATTTAAAGATCTTTTTTTAAAAGATAACCATTTGTGTTTGAGTGTATGCCCCCCATGATCCCAAGGAAGCAACGTCCTAAATACCGTCTACTCAATAACAAGTGCCCTCATAAAAGAACAGAAGAAATGAAGGCCACATGAAGACACACACATCAGGGTTATGACACAAGCCTCAGAAGCCACCACAGCTCTGTCACAAGCTCTAAGGGAAGCCGACACCTTGATTTCACACTTGTTGCTACCAGACCTGGGACAGAATGAACGTCTGGTGCTTTAAGCCATCAGTCTGTGGTGTTGGGCACAGAGCCCCAGGAGGCTGACACAGCGTTTGAGCCCACCCATCCCATGCCGTTCTTACTGGGAAATCGAATGTATGGGACTATGAGAGTACTATTTCCAGTTGAACCATTCCTAGAAAAACCTGAAAGGCAGACAGAACTAAGTGAGTGGTTTGGGAGGAAGCAGGACGTCCAGAGGACCGACTCTCACCCTGTGAGGGACTTCTGACAGACTTCCAGCTGCTCGTGTAGGTGAGGCAAAAGTTGTCCCATGGTCTCGTCCCCGACGCAGCAGCTGATCACATTGGGGTTCTCGTGAGCTCGCTGCATGATTTTTATCCATGCCTTGTCAATATTCTGGAAGCGTTTGGCTTCCTAAAAACAAACCCATAGTTGGGTAAAGATTAGCATTGAGGTGATTGAAAAGAGCAAGAGCTTCACTTTGTGACTCCTTTCAATGCTTCAGACCCGGCCTGTGTTCATCTCAGGCGACAGCATTTAAACAGCAGCAAATATATATATTCTTCCTCTGAATTAATTCTGAAGAACGAGGAGACCCTGAACCTGTAAAGCCGCTTATTAAATGCTGCTTGATCGCAATGGGGTTTATCACTTATTTGTTTCCTTGCATTTAATATAGTTCTGAAGTGCCACATGATTAATTCGCCGAGCTATCAACTTAAAGTTCAAACCTAGTCTTTCGGCACCCCAGGTGTTTTGGTTTGATGAGCAAACTGAAGAGGCAAGGAAGATAATTTGATCTCACAGTCCTTGGAATAATCACAGCCCCACATTGCCTGGGGGTGGGGGAGGCGGCAAAGAGGAGGGAAGGCTGAAATCACAAAACAAAGCTTCATTTACATACTTGCAAATAAAAATTTCCTAGGTGCCGTGGATGATATTAAGTTTTTCGTTCAACTGCAAAAAAAAAAAAATGCCTCTGGAAACCGGCATAATTTTTTTCTCTTTCTAAAATGCCATTTTCTAATTAAAAAAATAGACTTTAGTGTTAGGTTCCAAAACAACATGTGTTGCAAAGAGAAATGAACCATTTTCATACTTTTTATCTTTGATTTATAATCTGCAGAGAGCCTGTCTATGAACAGACAAATTTAGGATGAGCAGGCTTAACTATTTAACAGGAAAGTTACCTTAAGAGTAAACTATTTGTTATTGACTTTTTTTTTCTTTTTTCTTCCCTTTTTTTTGGAGACATGATGTTCTCACGACACCTACAGCTGGCTTCGAACTCACCACGATTTCTCACCCTCCTGACTGCACCTCCTACATGCTGGGGTTGCAGGCCTGCACCACCACGCACAGCTTATGTGCTACTAGGAATTGAACCCAGAGCTCCATGAGTGTTTGGCAAACACTGTACTAACAGAGCCACATCCTCGGCCTATTTAAAAGGCTCCAGATGGAGATGTTTCTATACGTATTTCTAATACTGTGTCTTTTTTCTGCACTGTATATTCCTGACCTGCTAGCACTGGGTTTATTAATTGTTAATGTGTGCTTAACTGAACATAGACTAATTTTAATACTACTATAATACTACTATTCTCAGATTAGTACAAGAGATGGAAACAATAGTCTGGTGGTACTCTGTTTGAATGTATGTTAACCTACTCAACCTCAAGACTTCACCATTGGAAACTACAGCTTTTCTTCTTTCTACTAGTGTAAATTAGAAACCAGTACCCTGTGAGTCTGTGTCCCAATAAAACTTTATTTAAAATTATTTTTAAATTTAATTATGTGGACATGAGGGCCTATGGAAGCTAGAAGAGGACATGGAGTCCCCTGGAGCTGGAGTAACAGGCAGTTGGGAGCCACCTAATGTGGGTGTTAGGAATGAACTCCGGTCTTCTACAAGAGCAGTGTGTGCTCTTAATAGCTGAGCCATCTCTCAAACCTATAACTTTCTTTTTAAACAAGTGTCTGGGCCATAGTTTGCCAACCCTGACACGATTTATGAAGACTTGACCGTATGAACCAGAGAGACGGTCAGTGTGTAAAGATGGCTGACATCAAGCAGTATGATGAAGGTTCAGTCTCCAGGACCCACATGGTAGAAGCAGAGAATTGACTCACCCAGGATATGTGTAGCATGTCATGTGTGCACGCACACATTCATATACACACATAATAAATAAAATGTAAAAAAAAAATTAAGACTTGACCATTTATCTTTGGGAAGATTTTCACAAAGACATAAATGACACCAGATATTTTTTTTAATAGTAACAGGGATTGGACCTAGGGTTTCATGAATGCTAGGCAAGCACTGTACACTTACAATTCCCCTGCCTCACACTCCTGAGCAGCTGAGATCACAGGCCAGCACCATCAGGCCCAGCTCACCTAATCATTTTATAAATAACTGCAAAAGCTCTTTTTTTTTTTTTTTTTTTTTGGTTTTTCAAGACAGGGTTTCTCTGTGTAGTTTTGGTGCCTGTCCTGGATCTCGCTCTGTAGCCCAGGCTGGCCTCGAACTCACAGAGATCCGCCTGGCTCTGCCTCCCGAGTGCTGGGATCAAAGGCATGCGCCACCACTGCCCGGCCCAAAAGCTCTATTTACCTGAGGCAGCTGTTTGGCGATGTCCCCACCTACAAAGACGGCTTCAAGATAGACCCACAGGTTCTGTACCACCAGCCACTCTTCAATGATATCCGAGGAAGTGGACAACTTAAACACCCAGTTCTGGATATTCTTTTTAAACGGAGCGTTATATCTGAAAACAAAGAATATGAAGCATGTTTCTGACTGCAGTGAGGATGGTCTGTGGCTGGTGGGGTAGGATTTGCAGACACATTTGGTGCTTCACAGATATCTGGGAGGAGGGTCTCCCAGAACAAGGAATTTCTCAAACAACCATGTACCCGCTAGCAGGGCCCTGTGCAGTGCTGGAAACCGATTCTCAGTTGACTTCTCCTCCCGGAGAAAGGTGAAAACACTGAGTTTTATGGTGTCATAAGTATATTTTACCAGGTTACGTGCAAGTAAGTATAAGAATCAAGGATTCAAACCCAGTGCTCTCCTCTAGCTTCCTGGGCACCTGCATACATGTGACATACACACAAATACACATTGATACACATCTATTTGAAAAAAACAAAAAAACAAAAAACAAAAACTCCTGCAATTAGCTAGGAGCATTGAGGCTACAAATGCTCAAACCAAAGACCAGAATCCCTTGGCAGCTGCCATTCCTCAGGTCAGCCCACAGCCTGTTTTCAAGAGGTTGCTAGCCATGAAAGTCAGCATGGCAAATCTGCAGTGATCTATGAGAATCACCAGCCCTGAACTTAGGAACCAACGGTTATGATACCGTCACCTTTGCTAGGCGTACTCAGAGTCAAACCGTGGATCTTTACCTCAACACATCCAAGCCACCATTCCCTGACCCAGGATCTTTAGAGATTACACATATCCAAACACAGGCTGGGGCCAGAGGTCAGGCTGGCTACCAGTCATTAGCCAGGGGTCCCATCTCAGAGCGTTAGAATGCTCATGCTCCCTGGACATTGACCTCTATTGATGACGGAGCTGTGGTGTAGGGATGTAAGGGAGAGCACAGTCAAGAACTACCAGAACTGGAGAGACAGCTCAGGGGTTAAGAGCACTGGCTGCTCTTGTAGAAGACCTGAGTTTAGCTACCAACACGCACGTTAGATGGTTCCCAACCATCTGTAACTCCAGTTCCAGAGGATTCAATATACTCTTCTGGACTCCATGGACACCTGTATACATGTGGTATACACACAGACTGATAAACACGTACACATAATATTAAAAAAAAAGAACAAATATTGCGATCAGCTACAAGGGCTGAGGCTACAAATGCTCTCACTGGGTGACAACTAGAACAAGGAATGACTAAATAGAGATAAGGAGAGGCCATCTTGATAGGGAGCATAATACTTGTTAAGCTGCCAGTGTTGGTGCTAACAAGTCTGATCGCCTGCACCCTGGAAAAATAGGAGAGTCGGTATCTCCGAAGACCGAAGAGAGATGGCGTGGCCATGGCTCCTAAGGAAAGCAGACACTTTGTGCAGACAGGTACAAAAAAGCATGAAAGGTAGGGCAGAATCTGATCTAAGGCCCCAGCTACAAAATTAGGGTGTTTACCTGGTAGTTTATGATGCTAGATCCCAAATTTAAATCTTACCTGTGAATGATAAAATTACCTGTTGCTCAGCAAGGAACCTAAGACCATCAAGCTGTCCTCCATCAGAGTGATAATTTCTCCGGACTCCGTCCCTTTGAGCAGGAGCTCGCCTTTCCCCTTAAATGCTGCAAAACTCAGGTTTTGGTTGGTCCAGTTCTCAATCACCTGCGTCAGCTTGGCTTCGATGTCCTTCTCCTTAATGGCAGATATGCAGATATCCTTCAAAGGAAGAGGGGAGAGCCATGGCCTTCTCAGCTGCAAATCACATGCACCAGAAAAATCACAGCACTTGCAGCAGGGAAGGGATCAGGGGCCGCCTTTGCTCAGTGAGTTAACTCGTAGCTGAGAAAGCCAAAGTTCCCACACTGCGGGTTCCCATCGGAACCAACGAAAAAAAAATCTAGAGAAGGCAGACAGGTGAGAGGGCTCAGCAGCTAAAGGCGCTTGCGGCCAAGCCTGATGATGGCAGCCCAGGCTCCTGGAGCTCACCTGGTGGAAGGAAAGAACCAACTCCTGGAAGTTGTTCTGTGACTTCCCCAGGCTCACCATGGACACACACACACACACACACACACACACACACACACTAAAAATTTTATATATATATATATATATATATATATATATATATATATATATATATTTTTTTTAAAGTATGGGAAAGGAAAACTACAATACCATTTTAAAATTTCAACTCAAAATAGACTTAGCAAAAAAAAAAATCATTGACTTAAAAATTTGGACAAAGCATCCTGAGGAATTCACCAAGAACATCATATACAAATACCATAAACTTTGGTTTTTTTGAAGTACACCTTTTCATTGGTGTACTTCAGAAACCCTGTACACCTTAGTCTACATGATTAATGTTTTTCAAATTCCTCACAACTGCCTTACTCTTATTGGCCCAAGCATATGCCCACAATTCTAACTGACTAGCTCTGTGTCTCTAACATGTTGTCTATCCCTTATGGGCGTGGCAATTTTCCAACTTTACCTTCCACTATTCCTCAACAAACGTAACAAACACACTATCTAGACAAGCTATTTTGAAAGAGTAAATAAAAGTTCAAGCTCTCCTTTTTCAAGAAATATAGAGGGCAAAACAACATTTAAGAATCAAGAAATCAAGGCTGGGCATGGCGGCACACTTGGGAGGGAAAAGCAGCTGGAACTCTGTGAGTTTGAGGCCACCCTGGTCTATAAAATGAGTTCCAGGACAGCCAGAGCTATATAAGTGAGACCCTAATCTCAAAACACACAAACACATGAATCAAAAAAAAAAAAAAAAAAAAAAAAACGCTGGTGCTGGAGAGATGGCAAGGCAGGTAAAAGCAGGTACCGCTCTTGCAGAGGACCCGAGTTCAATCCCCAGAACCCACATCATATGGGTCACAACTGCCTGGGACTCCAGCTCCAGGGAATCCGATGTCCTCTTCTGTTCTCTGTGCGCACTGGCAATCCTGTGCGCATACCCACACACAGACATCCGTATATACAGCTGTATAAGATAAATCTTAAAAACAATTCCAAAATCTGTGTAAGCCATGCAGGAAGGGAAGCCGGGCACAGGCTCTCTCTTAGGTTGATGCTATGACAAAGTAAAGCAGATGACAAAAGAGTGGTTGCTGCAGGCAGGAAGGGGGACAGGAGACAGGAGCCCTACTGTCACACAGCAGAGCAAGGTGAGTGACCATTCTCCACAATGGCATTGTGTACCTAATGAAGAACCAGGAAAGGGGGACTTGAAGGCCATACACACAAGGAAATGACAGAGATAGACAGACACATGAAGTGCCCTATCCTGACCATGCCACATTCTATACATGTATTGAATCCTCACTCTCTCTTCCACAGATACCTGAAATGATGTGTAAAAAGTAAAGATAAAATAAATGCCCGAGCTAGAGAGACGGCTCAGTGGTTCACTCCACCCACACCAGGCAGCTCAGAACCACCTCTAACTCCAGCTCCAGGGGATCTGACGCCCTCTTCTGGTTTCTATAGACACTTACACTCAAGTGCACATACCCACACAGAGCCCATCACATGCGAACACATAATTAAAAATCAAATGTTCACTTGAGAAGGCTCAGAAAAGAAAAAGACAACATTCCTTAACAGCCCACCGACACCTCATTCTCTTACCCACCTCAATGTCATCCTTATTCTTCAGGAGCGGTGCTTCCATGATATTTCTCAGACAAAACGAATCGGATTCCACGTCGAACGGGGTGCCCGTGAGCTCGGAGATGCGGTCCCAGTGCCTCTGCTTCATCGCTTTATTGGTCATCATTTCCAGGAGAGGACACGACTCACTGAAATCGTCAATTCTCTTTTTGAGGTCCAGAAAAGCCTGCCAATCTTTCAGTCCTTTGGGAAGTTTCCGACATCTTTCGGGAAGAAAAAGGGGGGAAAGATTCTCACCTGTACAGTTATTGTTTTGTTGGTTTTGGTTTTGAAGAAAGGTGTTTTCCCCCCTTTGAAAAAAGTGTTACGAACAGACAGCAATAAAGTAGTATGTGAAGCATCTTTTTATTTTGTGGAATATTCCTTTACTCTGTGTAACAATATGTCGCTCTGAGTGGTTAAATAAAGAAGCTGAATGGCCAATAGCTGGACAGGATAAGGCTAGGTGGGAGAGCCAGGCTAAGAACACTGGGAAGAAGAAGGGCGGAGTAGGAGTCCCCTGCCTGACATGGAGAGGAAACAGGAGGTGCAAGATGAAAGAGAGGTAACGCCATGTGGCAGGATGTGGACTAATAGAAGTGGGTTAATTTAAGTTGTAAGAGTTAGTGAGTAATAAGCCTGAGCTATCAGCTGAGGATTTATAATTAACACTAAGTCTCTGTGTCAGTTATTCGGGAACTGGTAGGCAGGAAAGAAAAGTTTGCCTACATCTTTTCTTCTAATTTTTATTTTATGTGTATGAGTATTTTGCTTGCATGTATGTCTCTGTACTACTTATGTACCTCATGTCCAGGAAGGCCAGAAGAGGATATCGGATCCCCTGGAACTGAAGATGGTTGTAAGCTATCATGTGGGTGCTCAGAATAGAACCCAGGTCCTTTGGAAGAATAGCTAGTGCATTTGATTGCTGAGCCAACTCTCCAGCCCCTGAAATACCTTTTTTTTTAAGATTTATTTTTAATTATGCGGGGGGGGGGGGGGGGTGTCTATATGTGGGCATGTGTGCACCATATGCATGCAGTACCCAGGGAGATAAGAAGAGGGCGCCATGTAGTTGGGAATTACAAATGGTTCTGAGCCACCAGATATGGTTGCCAGGAACTGAACTTGGGTCCTCTGAAAGATCAAGAAGCACTCTTAACCCCTGAGCCGTCTCTCCAGCCTCAGCTTGTAAACCATCTAACAGGAGCCTTGTAAGATAAACACTGTAAGAAAGCCAGCTCATGTGACCAAGGCTCACCTATTCTGGAACTCCTGAAGCTCCGCATTGATCTTTTCAATGTCTACATCTCCCCAAAGTATTTCATAATAACCACTGATGCTGCCCATGACGGTATCATACAGTCCATACAGCTTCTGAAGCAAGTTGAGTTCTTTTCTGAGGAACAAAATCATGATGTGGTAAGTCTCTCAACACAAGATGCACACGGCAGTAGTGGCTTCCGATACAGAGTCTTTGTTAAAGTCCCTTCCGTAAGGTCAAGGCCCACAGCGTCCAATATCACAGAGTCACTTAGCATTAACAAATGCTTTGATTATTTTGTGAAGGATGAATCTGGACTCTTTTCTAATGCTAAGCCACATACTACAATGTTAGTTACCTTGTTGTTGTTGTTGTTGTTTTGTGTTTGGTTTTTTTTTTTTTTTTTTTTTTTTTTGAGACACGGTTTCACTGTGTAGCTCTCACTGTCCTGGAATTCACTCTGTAGAACAGGCTGGCCTTGAACTCACAGAGATCTCCCTGCCTCTGCCTCCTGAGTGCTGGGATTAAAAGTGTGCACCATCACACCCAGCTTTAATTATCCTATTTTTCAAATTCTTAAATCATTTTTCTTTTCCATGATCCTAAGAATGATTTCACTTTTCCTTGGAAGTTATTCCCAGGGATGTCAAATGTGTGCCAAGTAGGAAGAGGAGAAAGGAATTTCTACATTTCCTACAGGTTGATATCACAGTGGAAAACGTACTCTATCATCCCTCAGGTGGCATGCCATGTTTCAACAAAATGTAAGAGCAGAGCTCTGAAGACACTATGTCTGTGTCTTTCACTTGTTTAACCTTTATTTAATATGGCCAAGAACTCAGAATT
Organism: Peromyscus eremicus; assembly: GCF_949786415.1. Taxonomy (NCBI): domain Eukaryota; kingdom Metazoa; phylum Chordata; class Mammalia; order Rodentia; family Cricetidae; genus Peromyscus; species Peromyscus eremicus. Next base: position 7,177,229 of record NC_081432.1, on the reverse strand, counting down.
ACTCAGTGTCTTCCTAAAACAACATACAAACAAATTGACAACATATATGAGTTCATTAAACTGGATAATTTATGATGAATGATAGATTTCAGGGGCCTGCAAGATGGCTCCACAGCCAGAGGTACTTATCTCTAGCTAAGCCTGAGTTTGAACCCTGGGTTCTTGGGTCTCACATGGTGGAAAGAGATAATCAACTCTCATAAATTGTCCTCTGATCTCCACACACATGCTATGGCACATGTACAAACATGTGCATGTACACATACACACACACTTAAAAACAAATGTGACATAATTTTTAAATAAAATAAAATGTCATTATAAAAATGGTCCATGTGCCAGTCATAGTGGTATACTCCTTTAATCCCAGTACTCAGGAGGCAGAGGCAGGCATAGATCTCTGTGAGTTCAAAGGCCAGCCTGGTCTACAAAGTGAGTTCCAGGACAGCCAAGGCTGTTACACAAAGAAACCCTGTCTCAGAAAAAAAAAAAATGGTCCATGAGTCAGATGGCTACATGCCTGCTATACTGGATGGAGATTATCATGTTGAATCTCACACCAAGAGTGTACGTAAGAATTACTCAATGCTCGTGTAAAAGAGAAAATTTTCTAGAACTCTACCTTATAGCCTAATTCAATAAACCATAGATGAGAACCAGATGCCTGCAATTCTAACATAACTAGTGAATGGGTCCTACTCAGAGATGGGTGTTTTAGGAGAATAAAACCATCTACCCTAAACAGCGAAATCACTCATCCATCTTATCATCTGTCTACCTCCTGATGAAAGTCGACAGCCAAGACTCTAAAAGCACAGTTGTAATGCCCCACCCCCTCCCAGTGCCGGGGATCAAACCCAGGGCCTCACCCATGCTAGGCCAGTGCTCTACCCCTGAGCCATGGCCCCCTGTCTTAACACTGCTTCTGAGAAAAGATTCTATTAACTGTATCTTGCTTAAATCCCAGATACGTTGCTTAAAATCAAGCAAGCGATTTGACCACTAATTTCAGTACATCCATGTCTACCCCATGGGGCAGAGCGTCCTTGATGTAAATGTAGTTAGAAGAGAAACCAAGCGTTAGGGTCAAAACTGCAGTACCTCTGATTCACTCATACTGTCCAAAATTGACACAAAGAGAAAGTAAGTCATAAGCTAACTTTATGCAAGGCCAGAATTACAGCAACGGACTCTCCAGCTTCTCCGGAACACTTTTATATATGGATATTACTTTTCTGTTGATGCAACAACATACTCTGGCAAAAGAACCTCCAGAAAGGAAGGGTTTGTTTGTTTGTTTGTTTGTTTGTTTGTTTGAGCTCGCAGTTGGAGGTTACTGTCCTTCAGAGAGAGAAAGATGAGGCAGCTGGTCACAGGGCATCCACAGTCAAGAAGACGGAAGTGATGAGTGCCAGCGCTCAGTCTTAGGATCCCAGCCTAGGGAATGAGGCTGCCCGGGGTGAGAGGGTCTTCCCACGTCAGTCAGCCTGACAATTCCCCATGGGCATGGCCGCCTGGGGTCCCCCTTCCAAGTGATTCTAGAGCCTATCAAGTTGACAGCTGAAAGCAGCCATCACAGAGATTATGTATGCACCTAATAGGTCAGACATATTAGGTATAAGGGGAATATTCAGGTGCAATGTCTTCTGCATATGGGCAGTGTTTATTGATTTACATGGAACACTCGTGCATTTGCAGAACTCACCTGATTCTATGCAAAACTTCATAGTCTGTCACTGGTAATCCGAAAAGTTGTTCCCCAGATGAATATGTAACAAATTTCCTCCATAGATCATCAAAATTGGCCTATAACAAAGATTTTAAAGTTTTACTGACATGGAATTAATTCAGATCCCATTAAAGTATAATTTATTATAATTGAGAGAAAGGGTAATACACAGGGAAGAAGGATTTGTGGGGCAAATTTATTCTTATCCAAGTCACCAGAGGAAGGCAGAACGCTTCAGAAAGTTACTTTCAAGCATTCTGTACGCATCTATTTTATATTAAATTCATTCGTTAATGAACTAAGTGGTCTCCAGAAATGCCATATTTCAAATCCCCGTCTGCACATTTGAAAGTAATAAAAATGGTATTTTAAAAATCTGTAATTCAGGCTTTTTCACTACTTTAGACTAGCAATCTCTCTCTCCCCCAAAGACTCCAAAGTGAGAAAAGCATTAGCACAACAGAGCCAGCCTGTTTTCTCTTTTATGCAAGAGAGAGCCCATAAAGTGAAAGATTCAATAGTAACACCAAGGGTAACACACATCTTTTCCTTTCTTAAGACTTATTTTTAACTACGTGTGTGCATGTGTGTGTGTGTGTGTAGTGCCCGTGGAAGCCAGAAGAAGCAATGGATTCCCCAGAGCTAGAGTCACAGGCAGTTGTGAACCACCTGAGGTGGGTGCTGGGAACCAAACTCAGGCCCTCTGTAAGAGCAGTAAGAGGTCTTAACTGCTGAACCAACTCTCAAGCACCCTCATTTTAAAAATATTTTTAATTAAAAATTGAATAGCATACACTTGACTGCTAAAATATGAACCATGTTCAAGGCATGGATACAACAGTAGTGATCTACCTGTTACAATATAAGCACTCCACACAAGTCCCATGGAAGTCCCTTCTCCACAGAGTGAACATCTCCCTAAATGCCCCCACTTACCTCTCACTGTTGAGCCTGTACACAAACTGTAAATTCTCCTTCCCCTATCTAACTCTAATTATTCCTCCACAATCTGAGATGCCTCTTCTTCCAGGGAGCCTTCTCTGCTTGTCCCAGTAGTTCCCATCTGGGCTGGAAAACCCCATAGCCCTGCTTCCAAATCCCAAGTTTCCATAACTAGATCACGGCGCTCACAGTGTGGCTTCAGAATTGTGTTCTCTAGCTCCTGTGTCCCCATCAGATTTTAGCAGCTTAGAGATAACAACCACGCCTAACCAAATCTCTGCTTTATTTTTATTTTATGTGTACAAGTGTCTGTCCACATGCACATATATACACTGTATGTGCAGTGCCTAAAGTGGCCAGAAGAAGCCATTGGACACCCTGGAACTGGAATTACAGATGGTTTTGAATCACTATATGGGTGCTAGGAACCAAACCTAGGTCCCTGCAGGAGCAGCAAGTGAGCTCTTAACCACTGAGCCATCTCTCCAACCATCATCCCCCTTCAATGGTTGAGAGTACAGGAGGGACAGGAAATATAAAAATATTCCATAGCCACTGTAGGAAATAGGGTTTGTAAAAGAGGGGAACATAAACAGAGAACAGAATTCCTTAGGGCTTGTGGAAGGCAAATTCATTGAGCGCTCCATGAATTTAGAGAACGTCATCCAAATGGACGTGTTATTTTTCTCAGGATGTTCTCAGTAATCTGAGTACAGAAAAGGATAATGAATGATTGGTCTGACTCAAGGAATATTACACAGTCTGGACCATGGAAGCTTTAGAGTATGCATATAACAAGGAAGATTGACCCTGAGGATAGAAGGTAAGCCAAAAAGTGACTACCCAATATTCAAACTCTTATGCTGATAAAATATATTGTACCACCAATTTTCTTCACTTTATATATCAACGGAGATGCTAAGAAATAGGACAAAGTATCAGTTCATAGTCAAGGAACCATTTTTTAACAATATTGAGATTCTATGTACAGCCTGGAGGGAAGAGGGAGGAGGGAGGGAGGGAAGAAGGGGTAGATAACACCGTTTAGAAGATTGGATTGCAAAGCTGGGTACAGTAGCCAAAACTAGTAATCCCAGCACTGGGGAGGTGGAGGCAGATCTCTGGGGCTTGGTGGCCAGCCTGGTCTATTTGGTAAGTTCCGGGCCATTGAGAGACCCTATCTCAAAAGAAAAGGAAAGAAAAGAAAAAAGAAAAGAAAAAAGTCAGTAATGCCAAGGAACAACACCAAAGTTGTCCTCTGGCCACCATGTGCCTGCACACATGGGTACATATGTGTATATGTTTATATGCACACACACACACACACACACACACACACACACACACACACAATTAGACTGCAACTAAAATTTGTGTGTTTTAAACATTAATTTTTCTATTATAAGCTAAAACATAACATTCCCTCTAAAACCACATTTTAAAATACAGCCTTGTCAGTGTGACAGAAGAAACTGTTTTTACCTGGAATATCTGCAGCCTGTTGCTAGCTTCTTGGGGTGGGGTATTTGGAACCATGGGTCCTTCCTGTAAGAAATAAAGTCATCTCCATTCTTACTCCTGATCAATATATGTGTCAGCTTACTGGTTCTATGTAGAACTCACTTTATTTTTTTAAGAAGATTTAAATTGTGTGTGTGTGTGTGTGTGTGTGTGTGTGTGTGTGTGTGTGTGTATCTGGGGGGGGCAGTAATGTACACATGACTACAGGTACCCTCAGAGGCCAGAAGAGGGCATCAGATCCTCTGTAGCTGGAGTATAGGCATCATGAGCTGCCCAGCATGGATGCTTATTTCCAAACTCCACTCCCCATGACTGAGCAGTAAGTACTCTTAACGACACGGGTGCTGGGAGTCAAAGCCCATCCTCTGCAAGAGCAGCCAGTATAACTGCTCAGCCGTCTCCCCAGCCCTCTATCAGAAATTCTGTAAGAATTCTATCCCTGAAACAGGACAAAACCTGACCCTCCGTTCCTTCCACACCCTTCTAGATCACTGCTTATTTCAACAGTCCAATCTGCTTTCTTTCTCTGTAACGTTCGCTCAAAGGAATAGCCATTCCCTTTATGGATAGTTGTAAATATGCAGATTGGGTCATTAACACACAATTTACCTACTTCTCGAGATGTGTCCCTTTTTATGTCATATACCACAGACATTGTAACATGCAGCATGCCACATTTAAATTACCGTCTCATAGGCTTCTGTGAAGTTTATAACGTCCTCACGGAAAACTTCCACAGACTCAAGCAGATTGCTTTTAAACTTGGGTTGCACTTGAACAAGTTCATCTTGTACGGAAACCTAGAATCAAAAGGAATATGCAGGGTGAGGGTCTGAGTGATGTATTAAAGATGAAAACTATAATTCCTCTCTAGCAAGTTTATGTGCCATAGACTGCTCACTTGTTATAATACACATGAATGACCCAGATGCACTTACACTTACAGGGCACTAAAGTCTCTCTGCTTTGTGATTTAAGAGAACTGTTACACCACAGATAAAAATTAACTCAAGGGCTGAAGAGATGGCTCAGAGATTAAGAGCACCGGCTGCTCTTCCAGAGGTCCTGAGTTCAATTCCCAGCAACTACATGGTGGCCCACAACCATCTATCATGAGATCTGGTGCCCTCTTCTGGCCTGCAGGCATATTTGCAGGCAGAAGAGCATATACATAATAAATAAATATATCTTTTAAAAAATTAACCCAAAAAGCATCAGAGACCTAAATGTAAAGACTAAAATTCTAAAACTAAGAAAACATAGATTCTGTATAACTGGATCGGTCAATGATTTCCTGCATATCATATGAAATTACAGACAACAAAAGAAAAAACTGGATTGATTAGGTTTTAATTAAAACAAAATTTAAAAAAACCACTGGTGTACTTCAAAAGATGCCACCAAGAAGGTGAAATAATTGGAGCTGGGGATATAACTCAGAGATAGAACTCCACTGAGTATGGATGAAGGCCTGAGTTTGATTATTCCCAGCATCACCAATCAATAAAGTAAAAAGTCTATCCACAGAATGAGAGAGAAAATATTTACAAGTCATCTATGAGATAAGGAACCCAGAATATATTAAAAACTCATAAAACTTAACAATAAGAAAGAAAAGCTCAATTAAAACAAGCAAACAAGCAGCAGCTTTATATGCATGTATCTCTGGTGATATACAAACGGCCAATAAAACAGCCAAAGGATGGATGCTTAATGTCGTTAGCAACTGAAAAAATAAAGTGCCTCGGGCACTGTGGATGAACCTTGAAAATGAATGCTAAGTTAAAGATTCTTCACACAGGCCCACATAGCATATAATTTCATCTACATTAAATATTCAGAAAAGATAAATCCACGGACACAGAAAGTGCTCCAGGGCTGAGGTGAGGCAGAGAATGAGGAACGCTTGCTAACAGGCACAGGGTTTCTTTGGGGGATAATGAATATGTTCTAGAATGAGGTCGTGGTGGTTTTCATACAGTTTTGTGGGTATACTACAAAGAAAAACCGCTGAATGGCCTTATATTTATTTCAAAATGGCTTGTCTTCCGCATGCAGGTTGTATATCAATAAACTTATTACAAGTGATGGTTTTAAAAGCTCAGCATGTGTTTTCCTGGAAGCCATGACATGATGGAAAGACAGAATTAAAAGTGTGCTTACAGAAACACATGAACTATGAGCCAATAGCTGAGGAGCCCCCAACTGGATCAGGCCCTCTGGATAAGTGAGACAGTTGATTAGCTTGATCTTTTTGGGAGGCATCCAGGCAGTGGGACTGGGTCCTGCACTCAGTGCATGAGTTGGCTGTTTGAAACCTGGGGCTTATATAGGGACACTTGGTTCAGCCTGGGAGGAGAAGACTGGACCTGACTGGACTGAATCTACCAGATTGAACTCAATCCTCGGGGGAGTCTTTGCCCTGGAGGAGATGGGAATGGGGGGTGAGCTGGGGGGAAGGGGGGGGCCCGCAGGTCTGGGAGGGGGGAGAAAAAGGGAATCCATGGCTGATATATAAAATTAAATTAAATTATAAAATTTAAAAAAAGAGTGTGCTTACAGCTTTGCTCTGCAGCTTGTTGAAGGAGTATCTCAAGGTGTCGACGCCCTCCGACTCTTCTTTGGTTACTTCCACTTCAAATCTGTTTAAAATGCCATAGGCTTCCTGCAAAGCGGAGGCAGAGAGCGGAAACGTCTCAGAAGAAGTAATGTACGTACCAGAAGCTTGGGAGACATGCTGAAAACACTGCATCTTCGAGGAGGAGAGGGAATTCCACTAGCATGCTTTCCAAAATTAAAGCTGTGGAGAAGCCTTTAGATTCTCACTAGCTTCCACAACGCTTACTCAGAATCCCAGGCTCGGACACCCTCACTTCACTATCAGCTAGGTCATCCTGGTGGAGATGCAGGCAGGTCACAAGGAGGACTTCGATCTTAGGCAATATATCCTTAGAGCTATTTTCTGTCTTTCTCCTCCTTGATCTGGGAATACTACCTACGAGATAGTGTCTCATGCATTAAGACAGGGATTAACGATGTAAGGAATGGAAAGAAATGATGGCATGTGTGACTGACTACCCAGGAGAAAAGAAATTAAAATGAGTCAAAGCATGGATTAGTTAGATTTACGGAAAGAATGCTGGCTGAAGAAGTTAAGTGTATGATAATTTATTAAATAGTGAGGGGTAGGTAGTCAACATCCCAAACATATTATGATCTTTAAGGTAGCAAATGATGTGAACCCTTAGTTACCAAAGAGATGAAAACTCTAAATGGGCTCAGAAAGCAAACAGCAGTGGCAAACATTGGGTACTCTGGTGGTGTAAACGAGAAATGTCCCCCACAGGCTAAGGTATTTGAGAATGCTTGGTCCCCAGTCGGTGACACCGTTTAGGGAAGTTTAGAACACACAGTCTTGCTGGAGGAAGAATGTCACTTAGGGAGGGATCTGAGAGCTTAAAGCTCTCCCCTCCTTCCAGTTTGTTCTCTCTCTCTCTCTCTCTCTCTCTCTCTCTCTCTCTCTCTCTCTCTCTCTCTCTCTCTCTGCCTTATGCTTGTGTTTGACAATATGAACACTAAGCTGCCTGTTCCCGCCACCGTGCCCGCTGCTTGACGTCACACCCCCCTGCCATGATGGACTCTTATCCCTCTGGAACGGTGAACCAAAATAGACTCCTCCTCAGTCGCTTTCAGTCATGGTGCATCACCACAGCCACAGAATGGTAACTAACACAGGCACCAAGAGGAGGCAGTGTGAGCGCCAATTCCCCATACACTGCAAGCTACACGTGTGACAGATAAAACAATGACATCCCCAATGAGCTCCAGGACCAAGGCAATGGATGTGTGTGCCTGGAAGCCATTAAGTCTGTCCTGAGCCCCTGAGAATTTGCACTCTGGTAATTTACCATTGCTGAAATGGGAAAAGACTATAGTACTTTTCCTAACACTCTCTCCTGTTCATCTAAACTCTGGCAGATGACTACGGAGTCTACGTGGGGTCTTACTGTTCTCCTGCCTGTGGCACGTGTATGCTCATAAGACAGACCAACAACTGGTTTCTAGGAAGCAAAAGATATTTGGAGAACTTACCTAACAAAGTAGAATTAATATGAAAGAGTGTAGTCAATACCTCCCATAAATTGGTGTTGGTATCAAACACTGAACATTGTCAAGCCCAATAAAGCATGGTAATATTCCTCTGTAAATGATCTGTGTTGAAGTCATTAGAATTCCCCCAAAGATATCAATACCAGAAAAGACTATTCCATCTACTAGATGAAGAAATGTATTACAGAATCACTTTTTTAAAGCTTGCTTCCATTTTTGAACAGCGTTTCAGGAAAGCAAGATGCAATCATTTCTTACTTCAATGGGCCCCAAAGTCATGTCCATTTGAATTTCATTCTCCCGAATGCAAGACAGAGCTTCCATGGCGAATCGGACATCGTCTAAGTCACGGATGGGTCTGGACAACTTTTTCAAGTATTCATTGATAAATGTTATCATGTCTGACATTTTCTTTTTGTATTCTTCATTCAGATACCGGCAGAGCAGCATCTTCCAGGCCTTGGCCTCAATTGATAAGGCTAACTTCATTGGCTCTGGTGAAGACAGGAAAGATGAAAACAGAACTCTGAAATGGTTTGCTGTGTCCTGTGAATCTCGGGATCTCAGCCGTCCTGCCCCATTCAGTATTCACTGACCACAAGTGGCTACTGGTCACCTGAAGCATGCCTAGCCTGTTAGATCCTGCCCCATTCAGTATTCACTGACCACAAGTGGCTACTGGTCACCTGAAGCATGCCTAGCTTGTTAGACATGCTGGAAAGTTACAAGATTTCAAAGAGTGCTCCTTCAAATCTGGCTGCGGGAGAAGGATGTGACAGTCTGTGCAGCAGGGTTTCTAAACGGATAGTGCTGCTGGGTAAGCCATGCTCTTCTCTGGACACCCTACCATCAGGCCATACTGGTTCCCTCTAGCTTCCTCTAGGGAAGCCCCTTTCTGTGGAATGAAATCCGTTTCTCCCAGCAAACCATGGCATAGCTTGCCTTCTATTCTACTCCCTGTGTTACCCCATGGTTAGAATATTTATACAACCTGACTCCACCCCGACTGACCATCCCAGCTCAATTCAGACCTATCAGAACCAATCTGAAGAGTCCTTCCGTTGGGATGGGAGTCGAGAGTAGTCTGGAAAGCAGAAAACCCAGAGGGAAGAGGAAATGAGGAGTAGATAGAAAGGGCATCCTTGGCCTCCTACACTGTCCCCTGGTCCTATCCATTCTGAAGAGCCAGGGGCATCATGGATTTCGTGGTTTACACTTTTCATTTTAGTTTTTAAAGATCTTTTATTTTTAAGTTATATATACGTGTGTGTGTGTGTGTGTGTGTGTGTGTGTGTGTGTGTGTGTGTGTGTGTATGGGGGCAGGGGGCATGTGCACATGACAGTGATGCCCATAAAGGCCAGAAGAGAGCATTGGATCCTGTGGATCTGGAGTTATAAACAGTCGTGAGCCACCTGACATGGGTTCTTGGGAACCAAACTTGGGTCCTAGCAAGAGCAGTACATCTTCTTAACCTGTGAACCATCATCTCTTCAACCCCATAGCTTTATACTTTAACACAGCATAAACAGGTGTGGTGGCTCATGTCTATAACCCCAACACTCAGACCACAGAGGCAGGCTGGGCAGTGGTGGTGCACACCTTTAATCCCAACACTTGGGAGGCAGAGCCAGGTGGATCTTTGTGAGTTTGAGGCCAGCCTAGCCTGTTCTACAAAGTGAGTTCCAGGACAGCCAGGGTTGTTACACAATGAAACTCTGTCTTAAAAAACTAAAGGAGGAGGAGGAGGAGGAGGAGGAGGAGGAGGAGGAGGAGGAGGAGGAGGAGGAAGAGGAGGAGAAGGAAGAGGAAGAGAAGGAAGAAGAGGAAGAGGAGGAGAAGGAAGAGGAGGATAGAGGCAGAAGGATCAGGAGTTCAGGGTCATCTTCAGCTATATATTCAGTTTGGGGCTAGCCTGGACTAAATGAGACTCTGCCTTAGGAAAAAATAAAAGGGGCTGGAGAGATGGCTCAGAGGTTAAAAGCACTGACTGCTCTTCCAGAGGTCTTGAGTTCAATTCCCAGCAACCACATGGTGACTCACAACCATCTGTAATGAGATCTGGTGCCCTCTTCTGGAGTGCAGGCATACATGCTGTATACATAATAAATAAATCTTTAAAAAAAAAAGGAAAAAATAAAAGAAAAAAAGGGGGTAAAATATTATGAATGACCTAGAACTACTTGGCAATTACCATATTGTACCAAAGCTGCTTGCTGAGTCAAATACCATTTCATGGATCATATCCTGATGTTCCTTCCATCCAAAGTAAAATATCTTTACCTTGTAAAATACAGATACTACTTTAAGAAATTCTTAGACTCAAGACCAGACTACAAGAGTAGTCTGGCCACAATCTCTGCAGCAGCCCTCTGCCTCTTACAGATGCCACCATGTGTGTGTCCCTAGCTGCCAGATTTCCAGGTGCCCAGGTTTCTCACCTACAGAGGTAAGCTTGTGTCAAAGCAGGTACTGATGGCCATGCATCCTGTTCCCCACCCTTTCCCCATCTCCTGCCTTGGAATCAGATGGCCTGGCTGTGACCTGTGCTACGAAACCTCCCCCATCCTCAGAGAGGTATAAGAAGGGTCCTCAATTCTGCCATGGGCCCTGATTCCTCCTCAGAGGCCGCACTGTGCTGTTGTCTGTCTGTCCATGGCATCAGTAACTCCTTACTCCAACTATCCATCTCAGTGTCCCCTCGACCCCACATCTGTGACCTGCCAGAAACATTGGTGACGTTACCCGTGTGCAATTCGAGGGCTCCCACAACAATAATGGGCTTGAGCTCATCAATCTCCTGTTCAAACGTGGCGTAGTGGAGAATTTCCGACCTGATCTCAGTCAGGGATGGGTTGTTGGCCAAAAACTCCTGTCAGGTAAGGCAACAGTTAATACTTCCTTCAGTCCTCTGGAGGCTAACACACACACTTCTAACAGCTGAGTTGGAAGTCTGCAATTGCTCTATAGAGGGATTCCCGGACAGGGAGGGAGATGGGACCCTAAGGCTCTCTGCTAGGAAGCAGTGTTTATTTGAACCAGCTGAAACTGGTTCCATGGATTCACATCCACAGGCTGAGCCCTGAGCACAGCAGGGAGTAGTATTATATATATATATATTCTCATTATCCCCACTAGCTTCATTCTGCCCCTACCCCCACCCCATCTCCACACACACACACACACACACACACACACACACACACACACACACACACACACACTACCCTTCCCTTAGTTCCTTTATATTCTAGCCCTCTGCTCCGTTACACGACAACATACATTCTGGTCCAAGTTACAGGGTAGTCCAGTCATACCTGTGTGCGTAGATACTGACTATGCCACACTGCCTTCCCTTTGTTCTGGGAGGGCCCTAACTGCAGCTCAGACCCTTTTACACTTGCCCATGCCAGGAGCCAATTGCTTAGAAAAGAACAAGATATCCTGGTAGGCCCTAGGATAACACTGGCATGGGTTAGTCTGGGTTTGGCAGCCCCCTTGTATCTCTACCATGCATGGCTATCGTCTGTGTTCAAGCCGGGCCAGCTTGCAAAAGATCATCACAGATGGGCTTAACTGTTCACTGTTGACCTTCCCTCATAGAAGGAGAGGCCAGGAAGGGTCATGGGACCCTCATCAAGCATCCAGTCACTTCCCACCCAACTGAATGCATGTCTGCCCTAACTGTCCATGGCGCTGACGGCCTCTTAGAAGGGCTAGAGAGCACGTGACAGAAAGGTCTAAAGGAAGGGGGCCCCATGTACACAGCCCATGGGGAAGGTATCATCCATGCTAGTGCAGCTCTCTCACAGGGCAGCTATTATAGGGCCGTTCGTGCTCTGTAAGTAGAGAAACTCATTTGTTCCCCAGGGGAACTTCAGGGGAAATGAACTTCGGTTTGTCGTTGGGACTTCACGAGGAAGTAGGTATACACGGACTGGCCCTGCCAGAGCCTCACTGTCATCAACGGGCTCAGGGCATCACTGAGAGACTAGCTTGTTGCTTGGCATCTGTGAGTTCCTGCCCTCTGTTCAGAGTTCTCTCATGATCCCCAGTAGCTTCATTCTGCTCCTACCCCCACCCCATCTCCACACACACACACACACACACACACACACACACACACACACACACTTCTCAAGGGTCAGAGACAAAGCAACACCACCCCATCAGTGGAAAGACACCTTCACTTTCACATCCCGGTCCTCAGTCCACAGGGTCTTGTACTTCTGGAAGTCCTGCAGGGCCTCGTTGGCCGCCTTCCGGAGGGAATTCACGGAGGAGGAAAGGAGGAGGACCAGCTTGGAGATATCTTTGTGCTCCGCCACCCCAGGGTAGAAATTCTTCAGCTTCCTGGCAGGGATGATTTCTTCGAATGACCCTGAAAGCAGACGTTTCCAATGTAGACAGTATCTATACTCAACTCAAAGATATTATCAACTGTCATATGGACAGGGGTCTTTAAAAAAAAAAAACACATGTGTGCAGTTGGGGGTTGGTTTGGTTACATATTAATTCATTGACTCGAAAGCCAAGATGACAACAAGGAGGTGTCAGCTCTCTCTTCCCACCACGTAGTTCCCAAGATGGAGACCAGGCTGTCAAACATGGTGGCAAGCACTTTTACCCACGGAGCCGTCTCACCAGCTCCAAATACTCCTGTTTGTTTAGTGTGTGTGTGTTTGTGTGTGTGTGTGTGTGTGTCTTCTCAGGTATGCCATATTGCGGAGGTCAGCGACTAGCTTGTGGGAGTCAGTTCTCTCCTTCCACCATGTGGAAGACTCTGGAGACTGAACTTGGATAGTATTGTCAGGCTGGGCAGCAAGCATCTTCCCTTGCTGAACCAGCTCGCTGCCCCTCCCCCCTTTCTTTTTGAAACAGGATCTCATACTAGCCCAGGCTGGTCTTGAACTTGCAATGTAGCTAAGGAGGTCCTTGATGTCTGCTCCTCTTACAGATATCTCCCTCTTGAGTGCTGGGACGATGGGTGTGTGACACCAAGATTGGCTAATGGCTTTTGATTGGCCCATGCAGTAATTAAAAAACAAACAAACAGAAAACATAAACCAGTTTTTGACAATTACAAAGCATGAGCTTCATGTGAAATTACAGACTCCCGGTTTCTCCCTTGAAACAGCATACCATGGGATTAGGGGCCCATGTTCCTGCATAGGAACAACAGCTTGGTTGACTGGAGCTATGGTGCTTACCCAGTTGCCTGTAATCCCATTTGCTCTGTTACTGAATTAGATTTACGCAAAATAAAGCACAAGGTGCTGGCTTAATCTGATTAGTTAGCTGACTGAGGCGGTAGCATGCATTGGTAGGTTCGTGTTCTGTATTCCTGAGAAGTTCGATGTCTAAAAGACCACATTTAAGGCTGAAGAGAGGGTGTAGCAGTAAGCTGGGTTCCATTACCAGCATCTATGTGGTGGCTCACAACCATTCAACACTCCAGTTCCAGGGAACTCGGTGCCCTTTTCTGATCTCAGTGGGCACCAGGCACACATGGGGTGCACAGATAAGACATACAGGAAATGTACGCATAAAATAAACCTAAAAACATTGAGACCATATCTGCTTATTCCTTCATGTTTTGAGACATTTGTTAGCAATTTGGGGCTATTACCCATCATGCAGCTGTGGAAGGCACATAGTTTATGAGAGCACACAGGACTCTGAAAGGAGAATCGGTGCTGGGGTTCCTTTTCACACTTTGCCTTTCAAAATGACTACAAAACAGTGATAAAACTACAAACCTTTGTTCACCTAGGACCAAAAACTAGAAAGAAATGACTATGTGCGTCTACGGGTTAACTGGGTGTTGCGATTTTCTTACTGTCTTCCCTCTTCAGCAGCTTCCCCGTGCTTGGGTGGTTTTGATCGGTTCCCGTGCGAGAGGTATTGTTAGGAATCGACTTGATCCGTCTGACCTGCTGCTGTCCCCAGTGGGCCACTCCTCTGCTGACCTCCAGAGTAAACTGGATCATGCGGTTGATGGCTTGCTGAATGTCGTCCAGGCTAGGAACCATCACCTGTGGGAAGCAGCAGCCTGTGCGTGATCCTATCGGCACAAACAGCCCTCCCCGCCTCTGATTCTAGTCATCCAACTCCCCATGAGCAGTCAGAGCCTATGGCAGGCTGCTTTTAGGTGAGGGTTGTGCCAGGAGACATCCAGCACCCTGGAGATTTCCCAGTTCTACCCACTGCCGCTGGCCAAAAGGGTCCAGGAATCCACATCAGCAGACTAAAGTCACAGGACAAGCCAAAGTACTGTGATTCCTTTGGCTTCTTTGAAATGTGTCAAAGCAGCTACAAAGCTCTCCTCTAGGAGGTCAGATTGTGGGTGTGGTGTCAGGAGGGTCACAGGCTGTTCCTGATGGCACCTAGACTACCCTGTGTGGTTTGGGGTTCCAGGCAGCAGTAAGCAGCTGGGCTGCCATTGGAAAACACAGGAGCTTCACAACACTGTGTGCAGCTTCCTTTCACTCCACGCTAGGATATTCAACAGGGCTCCTCATGATGCTGGAGTCGGAACAGGGACGGTTGCTAAGGTGATTTTATTGTAATGCTTTCTATTTGCTAATTGATAGAATATACCATGAGCCGTTTACAAGCAGGGTGGATGTGTGCATGTGTAAGTGTTGCTAGGGATCAAACCCAGTGCCCCTCTATACACTAAGCAAATGTTCTACCCCTAAGCTACACCTCAGCTCAAAGGTTTTAATAACAGATATAAACGGTGACATTGTTACTCTTAGTCAAGTCTAGCGGAAGTAAAGGTACATGCTCAGGGACTAAGAAAGTATACCTCTTGCATAGGTCCAAAGCTCAGTTCCCAGAACCCATGCTGGGTGGCTCATAACCATCTGTAGGTCCAGCTTCAGAGGATCTGACACCCTCTTCTGGCCTCCATGGGTACTGCACTCATGTACACACACACACACACACACACACACACACACACACACACACACACAAAGAAATAATAAACTTTTAAAGTAAAATAAAATAAAAACACCCAGAACCAAAGTCTTACTCTAAATGAAAGTCTAGTTCTCATACATTTTTTTTTATTTTATTTATTAACTTATTTTTGCAATGCTGGAGACCCAAAGCCTCACACGCTAAACACTCACCAAATACTGTGTTTTTAAAATACATTACCAAAATATCACCATCAACAGGACTTACCACATTAGGAATTGCAAGATGCACTTCGGTTTTTATAAAGGAAATGATATCTTCTGACCGTTTTCGCCCATGGCTAGAATGAACCAACAATGAACGTTAGCCTAAATTTCAGTTTCTAACACTGTACATTTCTATCCTAAAAATAAAGACCATCTTTAATCCTGGAAAAGCAAACACCCTTCCCCCCAAGCTCAGGGAGCATTAAGAAGAGGGGGCAGAAAGAATGTAAGAGCTGGAGGGGGGCTGTGCTGTGGAGTGCTTGTGTCCTGGACATGCGGTGACTAGCACATCAATTACCTCTCCGCACCAATGGCTACCTGCACCAGACCTGCATAAGATCAAGCCGAAAACATTGGGCAGCATTACCCACTTGGCACTGGTAAGACCCACAGGGTAACCAATAAAAAAAAAAAAAAAAAAAAAAAAAGAGGACATGAAGGCAGGAAGGTGATGGGGGCGGTGCTGGAAGTGCCTGGGGAGGGTGGGAATAGGTTATTAGGGGAAGATATGATCAATATACAGTGTTTGCATGTATGAAATTGTGATAAAATCAATAAATGACACTGTACTTTTAAAATACTAAATAATACCAAGAGGAGGTTATTTATCATAGAACCATAAACTGCACAGAACTAAAACACATCAATTTGATAGTTGGTAACAACTAATCATACAATGTCACTAAATGGCATTCTTTTGAGAGACTGGGACAGACAGACTCCCGGGTAGGCAGACAGATAGGGAGAGGGAGCACGGCTAGGTAATAAAGGTGGTGAATTTCCAAAATGGCTGGAGTCCTCCTCACTCTCCCGACTTGAGACAAAAGCCTGGCAGCTCTAAACAAAGGCCTTGTAGGCTTTTGTCTCCCACCAGCAGACCCCTTGCTGATGGACTGGCCCAACAAGGCCAAGGATGGATCGGGACATGTCACACTACAGTTCTGGGCCAATCAACTGTCCCAGCTTTCTTCAAACTGGCAAGCCCTAAAGTCGGGGAGGAAAGCCCTTCAGAGGCTTTAGAATCCCCCAGCCCTCGGGAAGAGACTGGAGTTGCCAGCTTTCCCAGTGCCCTCTGCTTTACTGAGGTCTTTTTCTCTGTCTGCTGTGTGCCTGTGTCTCCTCACCCTCGATAGACAACCCTTTCTTTACCTGCTGATTCCCTCTGCAGCTGTCTACAGTGCCTGTAACACGCGAGAGCTTTCGTGCCTTTTAATTCTTTAATTAGCAGAGAAAACAAATCTGATTAAGACCCCCTAGACTATATCAATTTGTTCCCAGGCTTGTAATAATGGATACTATCGCCAACAGAAACCATACTTTATGTCCTTTATTTATTTTTATATTACTGGGGTTAAGACGAGGCCTTTGTGTACGCTAGGAAAATATTCTACTATGGAGCTACATCTCCAGACTTCATTTTCTTCTTACTTTGAGACAGGGCTTCACCGAGTTGCCCAGGCTGACCTTGAACCTATGATTCTCCTGCCTTAACCTCCTAAGTACCTGGGATTGTGAGTTTGTGCCAGATCCAGGCTCATACACTTTTTAATAGACACGCCTACATGATTAGACATGGAAGAAATAAATTGTTATGGTCCATTTTCAGTATGAGGTGTAAGGACAGTTCATCCTGGCTGCAGGGAAGCAGGAGGTGCTAGGCCCCTCCCCCAGCTGGCAGCTGGAGACGGAGAGCTGGACAATTGCAGATATCCTGTAACGGAGCCCACCATCAGAAAAGGGACAGTCCCAAGCCAAACACTGTTCATAAGCTACAGTTCTATGTCCTGAAACAGCAGGATGGTGAATTTGGGGCAGGGACAAGTCCTGGCCGGCAGGGAGAGAAGACAGGAAATTTTACAGTCAGGGGCTTTAAAAACTACTATCTTGGGCCAGCCCATTTTCGCCTTTTCTCTAGGCTGGCGCCCTTTCTGCAGAATGGTTTATTAACAACTGTTTTGTTTCCACTTGCCTCTGAAATTTGTTATTACCTTATTTCCCACAGACAGGAGATCCCATTCAAAGCCTTCCAGAAATTGCTTTTTAAACAATACCACTCATGTCTAGACACAGACACATGGGCCCACACACAGAGATGAGAATTAGCCTGATGAGCGGCCTCTGCCTCGACACCCATTGCTCTCCTAGACAAGATTATTTGAAAAATGCAGACTTTCCGGTCTCTTTCTCCTTGTGAATGCAAGAAATGCTGTCACTGGGACAAAAAGACCTGTCTGTGTAGGAGTACCAATGGAGAGACGGGACCAAAAGAAAGATAAAGCCGTAAAGATAAAGTCCAAAAGCACACACTCAGCCCCCATTCTTCCAGTAAGCAAAAGAGCACCAACTCAGTCTCCCTACGAGACCCAGTAAAACAGGAGGGGGCTGAGATATAAAGGACACAGTCTGGGAGCCAGAGAAAGCTCCCCAAAAGGGCAAGCTGCCCAACCAAAAGGCATCAGATAAGCACCTCCACCTGCTCCAGAAACCAAGAGGGTGGCCACACATCCTTCTCCCCACCCCCTCCCCTGCCTCCTGCTTGCTGGCTGTAGGCTGGGGCTGTGAAACCTCCCCCATCCTCAGAGAGCTATAAGAAGAAACCCCCACCCACCCCCAGCCACACACCCCTCCACTCTCCCACCCCTCTACCCTTCTTCAGAGCCCCCTCCACGCTGTTGTCTGTCTGCCCATGGTGTTCATGATAATATATGAACGTTAATAATGATATATTATCGGTTCTGTTCCTTTAGAAAATGCTAGTATAGCTACATAGCTTGGGATATATAAGACCCTGTCTCAAAAATAAACAAACAGGTAAGTAATGAAGTAAAAGGTATTATTGAATTACATTATTATAGGCAGTTTAGCCAACATACTTAGCACATTTTCAACTTGCCTTCCCACAAATATTCTCCGTTTCATTGTGTCCAAAGACAAGCGTGTCGCTTTTTGTAGACTGTCCAGTAATTGATGAGAGAAGAAAGCATAGACCTCCTTGCATTCCTGTAATAAGAAATCATGTTACATTTAATACCAGAAATGAACTCCTAACGTCCCCAAAGCAGCAGCTCAATATTGGAAGTGACACGTGAGCGGTAAGAAAGAATAAACCAGGCAATTTCAATAACGCTGGAGAAATACATTCAACCCTACATTTCTTGCCTGGGTTTCTTTAGACAAATACATAACAATATTTGTTAATGTATGAAGAGTGCTTGCAGAAACAGCCTAGCAAGCCACGTGAGGGCAGACCCAACACCAGAATTGAAAAACAAAAACAAAAACAAAAAAACAAAACCAGTGTGTTTGAATAATCCAGGTTTGCTCAATATTCGATAAGGCATACTGAAACTTGAGTATGAGGTTTCTCAATGCTTGGGGTAGGGGATGGGCAGAGGGGGATACGCTCTCCTCTCTCTCCTCATCACCTACAGTCCTGAGTCACTAGTCCACAAACCCCACAATAAATACCTTTTTAAATTCGTCTTCCTTGTCATTGGTGTCAACCTCCTTTGTCTCAGCCTCATAGTCAAGGCTATCACCCTCTTCTGTCTCGCTTCCAAAAACGACATGCTTCCTCTGCTCTGGACATAGAAGATAAAACAAAAATGTAACACTTGAATTTCCAGAGTTACACTTACCCTATGTGACCAAGCCTTATTTGGAAGCTTTTGGGGAGGGTTATTTTTCATTTTTATTTAATGTGCATGAGTGTTTTGTCTGTGGGAATCTATATGCATTACATGCGTGCAGTGCCTGAAGACACCAGAAGGGGGACTGAAACCCTGAAGCTAAATTAACAGACCATGTGAGCTGCCATGTGGGTCCTGGGAACCAAACCTGGGACCTCTATAAGAACAGCCAGGGCTCTTAACTGCCCAAGAAGCTCTTTTTAAAAATTAATTTAAAAAAAAAAAACATTCTTACCCAAAAAAATGTATTTAGAGTTTCTTTTACATTCCTTCTACTAGGAATTCAATTTAAAATATTCATCTCAAAAGACACACTATTCAACTAAAAATATATTCCATCAATATACCCCATCTTTGTATTTAGAATTCAGAGGAAAACAAAACAAAATAAAACAGTAGGGAGGACCTGAATTTAGTTTGTAACAGTCACATAAAAAGTTGAGAATGGTGGCATGCTTGTAATCCCAACACTGAAGATGGATTGGTGGATGGATGGATGGATGGATGGATGGATGGATGGATGGATGGATAGGTGGATGGATGGACAGATAGGTAGGTGGGTGGGTGGATGGATGGATGGATGGTGGATGGATGGACTGGTGGATGAATTGGTGGATGGATGGATGGATGGATGGATGGATGGATGGATGGATAGGTGGATGGATAGATGGATGGATGGATGAATTGGTGGATGGATGGATGGATGGATGGATAGGTAGATGGATAAATTGGTGGATGGATGGATAAATTGGTGGATGGATGGATGGGATGGATGGATGGATGGATGGATGGATGGATGGATAAGTTGGTGGATGGATGGGATGGATGGATGGATGGATGGATGGATGGATAGGTAGACAGATGGATAAGTTGGTGGATGGATGGATGGATGGATGGATGGATGGATGGATTGATGGATGGATAGGTGAATGGATGGATAAATTGGTGGATGGATGGATGGATGGAATGGATGGATGGATGGATGGATGGATGGATGGATGGATGGATGGATGGATGGATAGATGGATGGATAGGTAGACGGATGGATAAGTTGGTGGATGGATGGATGGATGGATGGATGGATGGATGGATGGATGGATGGATAGGTAGATAGATGGATAAATTGGTGGATGGATGGGATGGATGGATGGATGGATAAGTTGGTGGATGGATGGGATGGATGGATGGATGGATGGATGGATGGATGGATGGATGGATGAATGGACTGGTGGATGAATGAATAGATAGGTGGATGTCTGGGACTTTTTGGCCAGCTGACCTAGCTAAACTGATGAATTCTGGGCCACTAAGAGATGCTGCCCAAAAAATGAAAATTAAAAAAATGTTAAGAAAAAAAACTTTTTTAAGTCCCAGGCATGGGCTGGTAGACAGCTCAGTGGGTACAAGTGTTTGCTGGCAGCCTGAGGACCTGCGTTCTACCCTGGTGTTCACACAGCAGTAAGAGAAGACAGACTGCCACATGTTACCCTCCGACCCACACAGAAAAAAAAAATATTATATATATAAAAATGATATATAAACTTAACACAACACATAAATGTAATTTTTAAAAATGTAAACCCAGGTAGACAGCATCCCCAGGGATGTCATCAGAGACTGACCCCTGCCCTCCACGTGAACATGCACACATGGGCACCAGCACACACACCGAAAGGAAAAAATAAAATCAACAGTAAGGAAAGAATGGGAGATAACTGCACATCACATCTTTCTAGGTCACTCAGTGACTGACACCTGAGAATTCTGACGTAATGAGCCACCCTCTGTGACACTATTGGTGTGAACTAGCCATGTGGGAAACTAAGGTGACACAAGCCATGCTGTACGCACTCTCTGGAGATCAGGGCTTCCCAGTTGGCATGGTGACACTCTGGGCCCCACAATCCTTTGCTCCTGGGGCCATCGTGGAGGATGTTTCCAGCATCCCAACCCAGAAGCCAGTAGCATCCGCCCACACTGTGCTTCCACCAAAAGATTTCTCCAGGCACTGCTCTCTGGTGGCCTCGTCCCTCACAGAGAATCACCGTGGTCTCTTAAGTCACGGATCAAACATCACCAGGGAACTCATTAAAAAGACAAACTCTTGGGCCTAGTGTATCCAATCAGTCTCTCTCAGACTCTGTCTGTCTGTCCTTCCTCCTCTCCCTCCTTTCTTATAGTACCACTTCAGTGTGATCTCTGTTTGACTGGAATGTTCCCCAGCTCACTGAAAAAAGCCCGCTCCCCTTCAGGTGCCTTGGTACTTAGCTAACATATCTGACCTCTGACCTCTCCTAGACAGAGCCCTTCAGTATTGCAGTGGCAGCACACCCTGAGTCTAGTCAGAGGCCTGACTTGTAAAACCCAGCCTTGTACTGTAACCCTGAGCAGAGGATGCTGGGAAGTGTAGGCGTTTGAGTGACCTGGGCCTCTGACTGACAGGGACAAAACCTTCTGAGGCTAAAGAGTAAAACCACCAACCACAAACTTCTACCCAGTCAGTTCTTATGTAGAGCTCAAAAAAAACTTGGTTTTAACCAAACAAATCTTCCGTTGCAAATTTACCCAATGACAGGGCAATCTCAGGGAACCTCAAACCATCATGTCCTTAAACACCAACCCAGAAGCAGAAAATGCACAATTCCCCAGCAGGGAATTTAAAGTCACACAGCCCTCATAAACAGGTTCAGATTCAGCAGCTTATGGCTTGGGCTTATAAGCATGTATTTACTGGAACTATTGGGATCCTGGCTTCTTCCAGCAAAATAAGAAATTCTAAAACATTTGGAGAACAGGAAACACACACACCAAAAATAAATAAATAAATTATTTCAAGCTCTTTAAATAGCTGGTAAGATGAGGAATTTTCTCTCATCCCCAGTCAGACGTACTCAACACACTGGGGCAGAGTTGGATGTTTAAGACCGAAATCTCAGGGTTGAGAGACAGCTAGGCCCTCAGGAGAATCTGCTGCTCTTCCAGAGAACCTGAGTTCAATTTCCATTATCCATGACAGAAGGGTCACACTTGCCTATAACTCCAGCTCCAGGGGATCGGACGCCCTCACACACATGGCTCACACTCACAAAGACACATGTATGTAAATAAAAAATAAAGAAATCTTTAAAAACAAAAAGACGGGGCTGGAGAGATGGCTCAGAGGTTAAGACCACCGGCTGCTCTTCCAAAGGTCTTGAGTTCAATTCCCAGCAACCACATGCTGGCTCACTACCATCTGTAATGAGATCTGGTGCCCTCTTCTGGCCTGCAGGGATGCGTGTAGGCAGAACACTGTATACACAATAAATCTTTCAAAAAAAAGAAAAAGACATGGAGCTCCTTATGCCGTCCTTTAATCAAGGGTGTGAGGGCGGGATACACACCATGGTGTGATCTTTGCTGCCATTGCTCTGAAATGGCAGCATTCAGTTCTGCCATGAACCCCTGAGGCATTCCTAAGTGGGAACACATAGCTAATTCTGCAGAAAGGTCTGGGGTAGGTGGAGGCATTGTAAAACGTGGTCTTGCCCAAATTAGAATTTTCAGAGCCATGAAAATTATAGATTTTGCTCTTTAGGTGTTTAAAAAAAAAGAAAGAAAAATGAGTCAAAAGGCCAAAGTGACATTAGAATACACACATGAATATGCGCGCGCACACACACACACACACACACACACACACACAGAGAGAGAGAGAGAGAGAGAGAGAGAGAGAGAGAGAGAGAGAGAGAGAGAGAGAGAGAGAGAGGACTGAGAGGGCTCTCCAGAGCAAGGCTGGCTGGTAGAGTTGATTGATGGCTGACATCTGAAAACTAGGATTTCAAGGACCCCACTATTCCCTAACTGCCACCAGAAGCTCATAGGGTCTAAGCTGTCTGTGCCTACACTGTGGATGACCCTGGACACCTGCTTTCCCTTTGGGAAGCTGAAACCTTGCTATCTGTGAAGGAGGAGGTACTCATGGGGGGACCTAGGCACAGCTCTTGGGACTCAAACATTTCCTCGTGGATTACCTGGCACCGGTTTGGCTGGTTTCCCGGTGTATTTAACTTCGTAGATTTGCTCAAATATTGATATAAGCTCTTTCACAGCTTCTTCCACATGCCTGCTCTTGTGGTTTAGAATATCAGCCCATTCCTTTGTGTACATCTGTTAAACAGATAAATCACCATTAATTTTCAGACACCTTAAAAATACCATGAAATTATTGTGACTTTACTTTCTACAGCTACGATCAATTCCACTTGAAAGTCGCTAGAGGGGCTGGATACGCAGCTCAGTGGCAGGGCACTCACCTAGCATGGTCCTAGGTTCTATCCCCAGTACTGCGAGAAGAGATTGACAGATAAGGTCTTATTGCTGTGATAAAACACTGACCAAAACCAACTTGGAGGCATGTATTTGGCTTACATTACCCATCACACTCCATCACTGAGTGCCCTTAACCACTGAACCAGCTCTCCGCCCCCAAGCAGCTGAAGTTTACAGCGTACCTGCTCTGGGCCTTTTTCTTTTAAATGCTAATAAAATTGCCCTTGAGCTTGTATTTGAGTCCTTTCTCAATTTTATTTTTTATTTACATGACTAAGAATCCCAAGAGAGGATCCTAATCTCCCCCAGTATCATCCGGCAGCCAAGAAGGGACACACCAAATTTTCCAGTAACGCTACCACAGCCAAATATAGATAAGATGACCCAACAATTTCACTTTCGGATGTATACCCACCCAAATCAGTTCCAACATCCACAAAAAACACACATTTACGTTCAGTGTATAATTGAATGTTATAAGCTATCCAAATGTCCCCCAACAGCCTGGGTAAATTGCAACAAACTTATACAATAGAATAACACACTGTCAAGAGATGCTAAGAATAAGGTGAGTCACATCTACGTAAATACAGAGACCACGCTCTGCACTACACCATTGGTATGAAGTGGGGATCAAAAAACAAGGAACAGAATGCACAGTGACTGAATGACACTTCAGATCTGTGTGCCAGAGGGCTAGAGAGATGGCTCTATGATTAAGAGCATTGACCTCTCTTGCCGAGGACCCAGGTTCGATTCCCAGCACCTACATGGCAACGCATAACCATCTATAACCCCAATCCCAGGTGATCCAACACCCTTTTCTGGCTGCCTCAGGCACCAGAATGCATGTGGTACACAGACATGCATGTAAGCAAAACACCTATACACATAAAAAATTTTAATTAAAGGAAAGATTTGTGCACCTTTTAGGTAGGTGTCCATAAATACAAATCAATAAAATAGGAAAACAACACAGACTGAAATGTCAATGGAGGAGGATGCTAAGGAGGTTAGATCTTATGCTGTAATGACTGGATGCCACTGTTATTGAAGGAAAGTTGTGTAATCAGATATGGTGGCAATATGGCTGGATATGATGGCCAGATGCGGAAGCAGGGAAAGAGTCAGGCCACAGTGTTAAGCTGAGCTTAAAGGCCTGACCTAAGAAACAGGTAGTGGGTACAGGAAAGAAGAGGCGATCTGAGCAAAATTTGGCAAAACCTGGCTTGGCTTTACGACTAAATGGACTTTGGAAATGGAACGTGGTATAGTGATGAGTCCCAGGTTTCTCAGTGACTTAACAAGAAAACATGTGTAATCAAACCATAAGAAGAATGGCAGCTGGGCATCGGCGGCCCAGGCCCTTAATCCCAGTCGGTCAAGAGGCAGAGGCAGGTGAATCTCTATGAGTTCAAAGCCAGCCTGGTCTAAATAGGGAGTTCCAGGCCAGCCAGGGATACATAACAAGAACCAGTTGGAAGGAAGAGAAGAAAAGGGGAGGGGAGGGGTGGGGAGGGGTGGGGAGAGGAGGAAAAAGTAAAGGAAGGTAGAAAGCTGACTGAGAGAGGAGCCATGAAACACTGACAGGGTCCCAAGGAATCCCGCATTAGCTTAAGGGCATTAGTAAATAGTATACCCAGGTGCGGCCCTGGGTTGAGCCGCTGGAGCCACAGAAGTCTTTGATGCGTAGGCTATTTCCCACAAAAGCTAGGAGGAGGGAGGAGGAAGAGGAAAAAGAGGAAGGAGGAAGAAGAGGAAAAGAAAAAAATGGCTTAGGTGTCCACATCCAGACTGCAAGTTTACATGTCAGGCCGGTGACTCGAGGCTCCCGCTGTCATAATGAACCTGTACCTCATTGAGGGTCAGCATGTCTTCTACTCGGGTAGCGCCACTGTCCGACAAGGAAATTAGCAACGTCTTGGCTATCTCCTTCAGAACTGTGTCGATATGCATTTCACACAGGTCATTGACCTACCGGCAAGAAAAGGACATGCAAAAAGTAAAAAGTGAGGAACAGTTCTCTTTCCCTTTCACACTGCTAACATTTTTACCCAAAATGCACTGGAGTTATACATCCATTTACAGAACTGAATCTAGAAATTTTCAACCTGGGTCAAGCACAAGTTGGTGAACAACAGTTCAGGAAAATGTGTACAAAGGAACCATGACACGGGTCTAAAGCGGCGTGGGCCGGAGCACCACTAATAGGCATGGCTTTCTTTGATCCTCATCTTGCACACATGAGCCTTTCATGTCCCTGCTTTACAGCTAAAGACACCAAGGCTCAGAAGAAGAAAGAAAAGTAGGAAAGGGCACACACAGCTAGGAAAAAGCGGAGGACCTTGACCATGTGTGGCTGGCTCCAAAGCCTCTGAGTTCATGACACCATGACACCACACAGAGATGTTTTATACAACAGACGCATGAGAAATCAACAGGCCATCACCCAGTAGACCACTGTGTCATTTGGCCAACGTCAGACACGTGCTAATGTATGTGTTTCAGTACGGGAAAGTGGGTGCTAATGCAGGTGCCCACAGAGGTCAGAGGTGGCAGGTCTCTGTGGAGCTGGAGTTACGGGCAGGCATGAGCAGCCAGACGTGTATCCTGGGAACCGAACACAAGTCCTCTGCAGAGTGGGACTCGCTCTGAACCACTGAGCCACCTCTCCAGCCCAAACCATACCCTTTAAAGGGGCCTCTGGGTGTGAGTAAACCGCTGCCTGTACCTTGAGGATTTGTGTGCGTGGCTCTGAAAGATTATTGTTTTTACCTTCTTTAGAAGCTGGTTGAACATATCCAAGACAGACTCAACCTCATGGAAGAAGCTCTCCAGCATTAACGATGACCACGTCAGTATTGTGAGCCCTTGCCTCAGCACAGATTCCACCTAGGAAGAGCAAAAAGGTTTCCCACTGCTCACAGGAGTCTTCCACAAGAGCCTCTGTTGCTACCTGAAAATATTGTGTGATGTATTTCCTTAATTCAATTCCCCCACCATTGCACCTAATAGAGATTCCTTTTGTTTTAAATCATCTTCGGGTGTCCTGAGAGGAGCCATAAATTTTTACAAAGTGCTCACAACTCACGTTTACTTGTTTTACAAAGGTAACAACACCTAGACAAGGAATCATTCCATGGTAAGAGAGGGAGGGAGGGAGAGGGGAGGGAGAGACGGGGGAAGGGGAGAGAGAGAGAGGGAGAGAGATGTAAAGTTGAAATGAGAAAGACAGATGGTCTAGGCAAGGAGATGTGTTCTGAGATCCATAATCTATAGAACAGGAATCTAATTTTAAATCGGAGAAATCAATATGAACCACCGGCGTCACCAACCTTTTTCATTTTAGGGGTCATGAGATTGACAAACACAGAAGGCACTTCCTGGCATAAATCGTCGTAATACTGCAGAAGGCCCTGTACAAAGTCAAAACAGCAGAGCTTACTTTAATTCACAGTGAAGCAATGACCACAGTTTGGCTCAGACCAGAAGGGCTTCATTGCACCTGATTTTCCCACATGGGTCTGCCAGGATGGGAACTGCTCATTTTAATTTATACTGACTGACCATACTCTTTCATGAGCTGTCAAACACAAGGACATTCCCTTTCAATTCAATCAAACGTGTTCATGTCACTTCTTAATTTCTCATTTTTTCACATACCTTGCTTTTCTCTCTTCATTTTGTAAAACTGGATAATTATCATTTCATGGTATCTGTTACTACACATTTTTATCTTTTGGGTCTTTTTTTTTCATTAATTTGTTTGTTTAAGACAGGGAGGGTCTCAAGTAGCCTAGGCTGGCCTTGAACTCCTGGTCTTCTTGCTTCCACTTCCCAGGTGCTAGATTACAGGCTAGGCTCCTAATCTTTTTACCCATGAAAACATACTCACCACTGGGGCTGGAGAGATGGCTTGTAGTTAAGAGTGCTTGTTCCTCAAGACAAGGACCAGAGATCACATCCCAGTGCCCAAGTTGGCTGGCTCTCAAACACCTGTAACTCCAGGTCCAAGGCCTCCAACGCCCTCTTCTGACCTCTTTGGGCACCCATGTTCACAAGTGGCATATACTACACACACATACATCTTTAAAAAACACTAATCACTGAAGTCATAATTAATTCTTAATTTTTTTATTTTTTAAAGATTTAATTTTTATTTTATGTGTATTGGTGCTTTGCTTACATTATGACTGCAAACCATGTGCATGCAGTACCCAGAGAGGCCAGAAGAGGGTGCTG
Organism: Peromyscus eremicus; assembly: GCF_949786415.1. Classification (NCBI taxonomy): domain Eukaryota; kingdom Metazoa; phylum Chordata; class Mammalia; order Rodentia; family Cricetidae; genus Peromyscus; species Peromyscus eremicus. The sequence goes on along the minus strand of NC_081432.1, from coordinate 7,149,494 downwards.
GGTCCCAAGGACTGGATACAAATGGTTGCTGCTGCAAGAGCAAGCCCTCTTAACCGATTAGTCATTGTTCCAGCCCCTGCTTCTTAAATCTAAATAAACTCAACTGCTCCACACAACCAGCATGGATGAGCCTTTATTTTTCTTCTAGAGATGACCCACAACGACCAATTTGGGCTGCTTTGTTGTAACTTATTGCAGGGTGTGGTAGGAGATGTGGAATAAAGTTGCTTTACTGGTTTTTAAGTGACTTCAGTTTTAATTAATAGTTTCAGAGTTCTTGATTCCTTCAGCCGGGACACTCAGCAAGCAAGTTTGACTTTCATGATGTCACCCAATGCTAATGAGATCCCATGAGATAAAAATGGTGGCAGCCTCTGGGACTTGCCATGCAGAAACCCAAAGCATTTGATACCAAGTGCATGGTCTCCACGATGCCAATGCACCTCTGGGGTGGAGGGTTCTGTAACAATCATACCCTGTTTTGCTAAGAGCAGAAACTCTTTGAAAAAGAGACATAAATGGCTGTGGCACTGGATTAGGCAAAGATTTCTCAAACAGGACAACGAAAACACAAGAAACAAAATTAAAAAAAATTAGATGTATTGAACTTCATCAAAATACAAAATGCTTTTATCTCTAAGTGTATCACTGGTCAGGCAAAGTGACCCACACCTTTAATCCCAGCACTTGAGCGGCAAAGGCAGGCAGACATCTGTGAGTTCAAGACCAGCCTGGTCTACGTAGAGAGTTTTAGGTAAACTAGAGCTATATAGTGAGACCTATCTAAAAAAGAAAAAAAAATCATTAACAAAACAACCCAACTCACAGAATGGGAGAAAAAATCAAATCTAATATCTGATAACATACTAGTATCTACAAAGACCTATTATCATTCAAAAATTAAAAAAAAACTCAATTTTAAAATGAGCAAAGGGTCTGATGAGGCAGCATAACTTTATGACCAAATTCTATACCTCCAAAAACCTACAAACAGACAATAAGCTCATGAAAAGATGCATAGCATCACTAATCACCAGGGAAAAGTGAATCCAAACCATATGGAAATACTGAACCAGAATACCACAAATGCAAAGGACAGGCACTAACAAGTAATGGAAGGATGTAGCAAACCCAGACTTGCCCTCGCTCACTGGAAGGGAAATACAGTGATGGTGTCACTTCGTCACTTCTGAGAACAGCCTAGTTCTTTACAAGGTTTCATGTGGGATTAGCAAATTAATGAAACCTAGTGATTTCACTTGTGTAGACAAAAGCCCAAGAGAGTAAAGACATTCCTCCGTCAAAAACTTGTGTGCCAATGTTCACAGCCACATTTATTCATAAAAGCCACAAAACAGAAGCAGACCACATGCTCATCTGTTGAGTGGCAATCTTCCAAGAATAAATCCTTTCATCTTGGAGGTGGTTAGAAAGGAGGTAAATCATTCCACCCTGCAGGGAAACTTGTTCAGCACAGGAAGTCAATGACTCAAAGGCTTCAGGAAGTCCCTGAAACTGGCCAGATTCACTATCCCTCCCCCTCCAAGCATACATAAACTATAAGGACTGCTGTGAGGCACTTTCAGACAAGACAAGTCACCTGAAAGAATCAGAGACAGGTCAAACTGCCCAGAAGCCTTTCAGACCAGCCCAACCCTCCGGAAGAACCAGAGAGTAGTTGAACTGCCTGAATACAGACCAGACAAGCTGCCTGAAAGAGACTGAGACCAACAGAGCTTCTCAGAAAAGACACTCTCCAACCTGTTGATCTGCCTGCAGGGTGTGTAGTGCACTCCAGGTTTCCAGCTCTCACGATCTGGCCCCCATGCTGGGGTGGGCTTTGTTGATGCAGCTGTAGCTGAGCCTTTCTTTTAAGTAACCCCTAGGCCATATTCCTGTACTATCCCCAGGCAAACTCCTTGGTTCACCAAGTTAGAGTTTGGTGATATCCTTATTTCAGTCTGTGGTTGGTTGGCGAGTAAGCATTGGTTCTCATCTCCCCAGGAACAGTGTCCCACAACACCAAGTGACAAGTAGATAACCCAAGTGTGGTAGAATCATACAATGCAATGAATGTGAAGCCCTGATGCACAAAGCAATGTGAATTAGCTCTGTTTCGTGAAGGAAGCTCCATAGAAAAGGCCACATGTTCTATGATTCCATTTATAGGAAATGCCCAGTGCAGGCAGGTCCACAGAGACAATGTCAACGGTAGTTTTCAGCTGCAGAGTAGGAGGGAGTCTGAAGGGTAAGTGAGGAATGAGTGCTATTGGACATAGGGGCTCTCTTTTGGGCATGACAAAAACATTCTAGAACTGATTGTGATAGTAGTTGTATAGCTCTGTGGAGACACGAAAACCATTTGACTGTTTATCTTGAATGAATTTACCGTATGGCACAGGAATCATACTTCAATAACGTTGTTACTTGAAAACAAAACTGTTTGGCCAGGCACGGTGGCATAGGCCCTAATCTCATCGCTTGAAAGGAAGAAGCAGGGAGGGCAGGTTATTCTCCACTACATAGCAAGTCTGAGGTCAGCTGAGCTGTGAGACTCTGTCTCAAAACAAAACAATGACAAAAATAATGGTATCCAAATAAAACTGTTTAGGAAAACTTTTCCCTTTGCTGTTTCTCTATTTGTTTTTCAGGTTTATTATTTTATATATGCCTGTGTGTGCCTTCCTATCTTCACAAGCACCACATGCATGTAGGTACCTGGGAGTCCAGAAGAGGGGGTTGAATCCCTGGGAACTGAAGTCCCAGGTGACAGGGGGCCCCCATGTGGGTGCTGGGGACTGAACCAGTCCTCTGCAAGAACAGCCAGTGCTTCCAGCCTCTGAGCCATCTCTCCAGGACTCTTCGGAAACATAACATGTGGACGAATTCTTTGAGAATTTCATAGATGCATACAATGTATTTTGATCATATTTACTCCTCCACATTTGCCCCTACTTGCTGTTCCCCTTAAAGCTACACATCATAACCAACTTCTAATTTGTTATCATCTATAGTGGAATAAAAGTTTGAAATAGTCTCTGATACTCTTTATTTCCTTCCAAATGAGCCAACCAATCAGCTTGTCCTTATGCCCAAACATGGACTTTAATTAAACCAAGAGATTTCAATGTAATGACATATTGAAAAGGGCAGATTCACTGTCATCTTCCCAACAAGATCCAGAAAGGGTCCTATATTGACTTATTATGTTATTGATGAAAGGAAGTTAATCCTCTTTGTGCCCAAGCAAATAGAATCCTTTTTCTCACTGAATTATCAGCGGTTCCATTAATTTCTATGTATTCATCTTATAATCCATATTTAATCAGTTCTTTATTCTTGGATTTGTATTCCAGTCCTTTGCTATGACTAATGCTGCTGGAAAGAATTGTCTTTACATTTATATATCTTCCTGCCTCCCCAAAATATATGCCCACAGACTTCCTAGCTTGCTGCTTTAACTGGCTTTTAAAAGAAATCCAATGTGACCTACTCTGTTTCACATATCTTTGAAGCCATGCACTACTTTTTAATACATTTACTTACTTATTTAGTTATGTGTATGGATGTGTCTATGTATGTGCATGTGCACACAAGTGCAGGTACCTGTAGCCACCAGCAGAGGGCATCTAATGACCTGGAGCTGGAGCTGCAGGCAGCTTTGAGCCACCCAATGTGGTCTTCTGCAAGAGCAGGGTACACTTTAACACATGAGCCACTTACCCTGCCCAACGGTTCTCAACCTTCCTGATGCTGTGACCCTTTGACCCTTTAATACAGCTCCTCATGTTGTGGTGACCCCCCACAACCATAAAATTATTTCATTGCTGCTTCATAACTGCAGTTTTGGTACTGTTATGAATTGTAATGTAAATATCTGATATGCAGGATATCTGATATGTGACCCACAAAGGAGTCATGACACACAGGTTGAGAACCACTGCCAGCCTCTTGAATATACTTAACTAACCCTTTTTCACGCTGCTTTTGAATGTTACTTTGATTTTGTTTTTGTTGTTGTTGTTGTTGCTGTTGTTGTTTTTGAGATAGTGTCTTACTATTTGCTCTGGCTGTCCTGAACTCATTATGTAGACCTGGCCTCAAACTCAGAGATTCTCCTGCCTCCACTTCCCAAATGCTGGGACTAAAGGCATGTGCCACCACACCTGGCTCATATTTTTAAATTTTACATTACTCATAAGTGAACTTAAATTAGAATGCTTCACTTTATCCTAAAATGTTGGGAGAATCCTCTCCATCTGTGTTATTTTATAGCCACCCCTCTCTCATAATTTATATTTTATTAGTACCCAGTATTAAATATATTAAATTTAATGTTCTGGCTCCATAAAATTATAATTAAAGCGTTGTTAAACCTGATGCTTTATCACTTAGGACCCAAAAGTCCAAGTGATCTCTGGAAATCTTTCTCCTTTCCATCTCCCATCTTTCTGTTATACGCCAAGTTGGTGTTTTAATCCCACTATCGAGGTGGGGCGGCAGAGACGGCTCCGTGGTTAAGAGCATTCACTGCTCCTGCAGAGGACCCACATTCTGATCCATTATCCCTCAGAAGCAACTCACAAATGTAACTCCAGCTCCAAGGAATCTGACACCTCCTTCTGGCCTCTGTGGGTACTTTTGTGCACGAGCGCTGACATGCACATAACACACACACACACACACACACACACACACACACGCACGCACGCGCGCACACACACACACACACACGCACGCACACACACAAAAAAAAGCTGATGTGTCCATGTTCATCTATAACCCCGTGCTGGGGGAGCAGGGACAGGTGTATCCCCAGAGCTCACTGGCCAACCAGTCTAGCCAGTTAGTGAATGTTGAGTTCAAGGTAAGGTGGGAAGCAACAGAGGACACTCAGTGTCAATCTCTGGCCTCTGCACCTGGACCCACATGCACATGTACACACACACACACACACACACACACACACACACACACACACCCATACAAAAAGGAAAAAGGAATCATCAGAAGATGCTATTTGTCTCACCTGCAGGTACAGCTTGTCCGCCTTCAGTTTGCTTTCCAGTTTCAGCAGCTTCTTCGCTTGTTCCGGGACCTCCAGCTTCATCTTTATCATGCACTTGGTTTCCCGCACAACTTCCAAAATCTTAGGATCAAAATTAACCAGCAACTTCCCCGTTTCTGGATGTCGCACAAACAGCGTGGCTTGCAAAGCTGCAAAGGAACCAGTACTGGCATCGATGTGTCCTCATTCCCCTTCCGCTTCCCCACTCAATGGCTCGCTGCGTAAACCCCATTCCCCACTTCCCCACGGCTCGCTATGTAAACCACATTCCCCACTTAGACCACGGCTCACTACGTAAAGGCTGAGCAGTCCTGGATCCTATGGTGCCAAGGCACAGTCTCTCACACACAGTCAGCCATCAAGACTCAGAGAAATGAAGATCCAGTATCTATAAAGCCATCAACTCAGATCCAGAGAGAGAAAACCCGATGGGTGAGTGACAGGCGTTGTGCCACGAACTGCCACACGTCCTCGAGTGGACAGTAGACGCCTATCTGCGGCTTATTTTTATAGATTCTAACTTTATCCTTTTTCTGGTTCCCTTTCTGTTGCTGTGATAAAATACACTGACCAAAAATAGCTTTGAGGAAGACAGGATTTATTTGCCTTTCAACTCCAGATCACAATCCATCACTGAGGGAACTCAAAGGCCTCAAGGTAGGCCTATTTGCTTTTCCACAAAGCATTAGCTCCCACCCAGGAACTCACTTTATAGCCACAGAGCATAGAAGGAACAAGGGAGGATGCTACTTGCTAACTGACACTCATTCCTGTTTATACTCAGCTAGGTTTGTTACACAGTCCAAGACCACCTGCCTAGGGATGGTACCGCCCACAGTGGGCTAAGCCCTCTTACATCAGTTAGCAATCAAGACAACCCCCCACAGACCTGTGACCAATCTGATTTAGTCAACCCCTCTGAGGCTGTCCACTTAGACACCTCTAGGCTGTGTCACGCTGACAGGTAAAACTAACCAGGCAGCCCCTGAATAAGGATCAGAATGACAGAAATAGCCCACTGCCTACATGTCAGACTCTTCCCATCCGACCCCAATCTGACTTCTTTGGGAAGGATTGATTCCTGAGACCCACATGATAGAAGTAAAGTGATCCAAATTTGTCCCCACGTCCACAGGCATGCCGTGTCAGGTGTGAACGCAGAAACACGCACACAAGTAAGCAAAAAGTTTTAAAAAGTAAACAATGCAAGTAGATGCTTTTATCATGAAGTGAAATGCACAACCTCAAAAGATTCTTGCTGGGGCCAGGTGGTGGTGGTGGCACACGCCTTTAATCCCAGCACTCGGGAGGCAGAGGCAGGCGGATCTCTGTGAGTTCGAGGCCAGCCTGGGCTACAGAGTGAATTCCAGGACAGGCACCAAAACTACACAGAGAAACCCTGTCTCAAAAAAAAAAAAAAAAAAAAGATTCGCCGGGCGTTGGTGGCGCACGCCTTTAATCCCAGCACTCGGGAGGCAGAGCCAGGCAGATCCCTGTGAGTTCGAGGCCAGCCTGGGCTACCAAGTGAGTTCCAGGAAAAGGCGCAAAGCTACACAGAGAAACCCTGTATCGAAAAACCAAAAAAAAAAAAAAAAAAAAAATGGATTACTTATTTATTTTCATGTGTGTGAGTATTTTGCCCACATGTTTGTCTGTGCAACATCTGTGTGCAGTGTTCATGAATACTAGAAGAGGGGGTTGGAGGTTGGAACTGAAGTTAGAGATGGTTGTGAGCTATGGGTCCTCTGTAAGAGCAGCCAGTGCTCCTAACCATTGTACCATCTCTCCGGCCCCTGAGATTATCTGTTAATGCAACATGAATCACTTCTAGAGGCATAATAATAAAAATAATTACTTCTCCAGGCTTATATGTATTCACTCAAATTACATCTTATTTCAACAAACTTTATTAACACAAGAATTTCATTATAATCACAGACGCTGCCAAGTCTCATGGGACCTGATAGAATGTCACACCATCAAATTTCTAGGAAAATAAAGCCTTCCCTAAATCCCTTTGAAGTTGGCTTTTACCTACTAGGTAAAATTAGTGTTAGAGAGGTTCCCTTTAAAAGATGGTTTTAATTTATTTATTTTTAAATCTATTATAGGATGCATGTGCCACAGCACACCCAGAGGACAATGTGTGGAGTCAGTTTTCTCCTTCTACATTTAAGTGAGAGCCAGGGATTGAACTAAGGTGTCCAGGCTTGTGTAGCAAGCCCCTTTACACTAACAGAGCCATCTTGCCAGCCCTTAGCAAGGTTCTCAATGGGGTCAATTTTCCTGAGGCTCTCAGCTAAGAATTTTATCCAACATATTTGGAATCCTCTCAGAACTGGGTTAGAAATCACACGGCCATTCAGATAAATCCCAGAATGATTCTAAATACTCATTTAATAAATCTGTCTCCCTTAAGGCTGTAAGGAATTTGCATGACAGAACAATAGGGTTGACAGCGTAACTAACACGGGTCCAAAAGGACCGTCAGGATGGGCCGCTCCAGCCCAGGGCGACCACCTGAGACCTGGTGGCTCTCCACCTGAGAAGCTCTGTGCAGCATCCATCAAAAGGAGGCCCAGTCACCCACCCCAAGCCCAGGCAAGCACAGCCAATCCATACAACGGGCAACCACCCAGAGCCATTCATTTCCCATAGCCGGGACTAGCATGAAAAACTCCCCAAATTTAAACTGCTGGCTTTGCTTGGGAGCACTTCTCCTGGGCACTGACCTATGGTGTCCTTGAGAGCAAAGAACATTCCAGAAAACTTGATATAAACTTCGTCTATCAAGACTGCCTGATCTCTGCCTATTGAGCCAGGGTCTCTCACTACTGCAGAGCACACCGATTAGACTGTACTCCCTGCGGGGAGCCCCAGGGGTCTGCCTGATCTCACCTCCCTAGTGCCAGGATTACAAACGTCTGCTGCCACCCCCGGCTCTTTCACTTGAGTTCTGAAGACTAAGCTTGGGCATCTACCAACTGCGCCATCTTCCCAGCCCTAAATCTAAACTTAGCGAGCCTAACTGTTTGGAAAGGGAATGTCAAAGGTCACCAGAACCGTGAACCCATCTGCAATAAAGCTCCACTTGAGTCTTACACGTACCATACTGAAGCTGTGAAATCTCTTTGACCCAGGCTGTGTGGTAAACCACCTCAAATTCCACCAGCACGTACGAGATCTTGTTATACTGACGGATGACAGCTTTACCTTCCGAGCTTGACAGAATTTCTGAGTTTTTCTGGGTTTGGGGACGGGGTGGGGTGGGAGAGAAAGTTATATTCTAAGAGATTGCAGACTTTGTTCCACAAACTACTTATACTGACATCAAATAGTCCCGGTGACCTTTTAGATTCTGCCTTCGAGTGAAACAGGGATGGGAAAGGCCATGGAAGCTGGGGACGGAAGTATGGGGATATTAACACGGGGAAGGGAAGGAAAAGAACCCTGTTAGCCCACAGCCAGCCACAGGCAGCAGGGCCTGCCATCTCTAGGGTCTCCTCCCTCCCCCAATTCCCTGGACAAGGTACAACTGGCTGATTTTACCTGAACTATTATCAGGGCAAATTCCTTAGCTGTCAGGGGTGGGGGTGGGGGGGCAGGGAAAAGGGGATCACTCAAGAAGTGTTCCCTTCTGTTAACCTTGAAAGAATTCCTAAATGTCCTACTGCACCCTGCTGCTACAGCAATTTAGCCTCTTGTCTAAAGCTGGAGTTTAAATATCTTTTAAGATTTTTTTTTTCTTTTTTACTTATTATTTTGTGTCTGTGTAGGGGCATGTGCACATGAGTGTAGGTGCACACACAGACCAGAAGAGGGCGGCAGACCCCTGGGAGCTGGGATTATAGGTGATTATGAGTCACCAGACATGGGTGCTGGGAACTGAACTTGGGTCTTTTGCAAAAGCAGTATGCACTCTTAGCTGCTGAGCCATCTCTCCGCCCCCAGTTCAAATATTTGCAAATATGCAGACTAATGAAGCAGGCAACAGCAGAAACGTCATTCGGTAACACCCCAGTAACAAAAATCCTCGAAGCCTGTGGTCCCGGGGGTATTTTGTTCTCTCTTCAGATGTGAAATACAACATCAAACAAACCAGACTCTACTCTGGTACTCTGTCTCTTAAACAAATAAAAACAAAAACAAAGAAAAGGCAAGATGACATTTCCAGGATGCTGGCAGTATCGACAAAGACTCTGCTCTTCAGAATCAAATGATCTTATTTCTACTGCACATACTGCTCTGGCCTCCCCGGGGCTCAGCTCTTCAAGAAGGAATGCACTCAGAATCCCATCTTGGCTTTCATTAAATATACATCAGCACCTATCCATCCACACATGCAAATAAGAGTCAGGACACAGCTTACACTCTGCGCTTTTAAAAACAATTATTCTTAAGAGCCTTTATAAAGTGTCTTCTGTTATTAAAAGACGTAAGATTTGCCAACTATAATTGAACTGGCTGGTCCACTGAACGTGAAAAGATTGACTTCGTCCCTCTCTGGCATGTTTATAAGCTAATTTTTTTTTTCTCGGTAAAAGCATTGGTTCTGACTACTTCATTGGCATCAATATTTTAGGACAGGATGCATTTGTAATGTAATTTCATTTCCACACCACCATGATTCACGTATAAACTGTATGATTGGCTTACATAGAAATAGGTGATGGGCTCATTTATCCGGCGGTAGAGCTGCCTCACCCAGAGAATTTTTCCTGCTATGGGGGGCATGTTGCGAGCAAGAGGGGGATCGTCTTTCTGAGAATGATAGAGCTGCAATTAAAAAATATGATGTTAATGTTTGAATTCAACACAGTGGAGAATGCAGAGGAATTTACAGCTACATTTGAATAGGTAGCTTCACCATGATTCACAGGTTGAGTGCACGAGAGTTAGTCGATAAATATGTAAATGAACTTCAGAGCCAATAATCTGAGGCTCAGACACAATCACATCTCACTGACTGGCCTAGGCTGGCTGCCAGCAAGCCCCAGGAGCCACCTGCCCCCACTGACGCAGCATGGAGATAACAGGCGCATGTTGCCGCTGCTGCAACCAACTTTTTGCATGCTGAGGATCTGAACCCAGGTCCCCATGCTTGTAGAGCAAGCTCTGTCCTTACAGGGCCATCACCCCGGCCCCTAGTCTCTTGTTTTGAATGTCTGCCCACCCCAAGTGGCTTGTGCTGTTTGAGAAAGCTGTGGAATCTTGAGGAGGTGGAAATCAATTGAAAAGGTGGTGGACCTCTCTGGAAGTTATACCCGCTGATCCGGGCTGGCTGGCAGCCATGTGAATAGCCTCAGGTTTACACCCCTGTTGCCACACACTGAGCCACTCCACTATGACAGGCTGAAACACGATCGGACATAAATCCCTCCCACACCCCGAAATTTCTTTCCACCGGGTGTTTCGGTGGCGGGGATGCAGACGTCACTAACAATCATGCATTCTCTTCTATCCTTACCTGACATTTCAAGGAGGTGTTCCAAAGAGAATACAAGCAGCTACATTGTACCATTGTATCTGGTACACTCCAGCCCCTGCATTTCTAGTGCAAAAAATCCTAACCTAACTGCCTCGGCTATACAAACACCGAAGATTGGACAAAAGCACAATTCACAACAGCAGACAGGTGTGGATCTGGGAGTCTGAGGACTAACCACCGGGACCCTCACACGCAGAGGGGAGCCTCCAAGAGCCTTCACTGTGGGAGGGATGCTCTGAAGACCCAGGCACCGGACGGCAACGGTGAAGACTTTCAGACCCTCCCTCTCCGCACTGAGACATTATGTGCCTAGGCAGGAGAGGTACCTTCTTGGTAGCTTCAAGTTCAGCCACATAACACTGAAGAATCTGCTCTATTGTGTGATTGATTTCCAGTTGAAGGCAGGGGATGTTCAGCTTCTGAAACCTAGAAGTAATTGAAACTGGGTAATTAAAAGGGAAATGAGAAACGGATTGCAGAATGGCTGGGGTGCTACATATCCTCTCAAGCATTTGATAAACGTTTACTTCAGGCCTCATGCATTATCCTAGGTATGTAACAACACACAAGGCAGATGCGCTCTTAGCTTTCCTGGACCTGCAGTTACCACACTGAAAGGCAGGTATTGTAAGAATGGCCTGTCAGCCAATCTCTCACATCAATTCAGAGACTAAATGATGCCTGGGAGGTACCAGGACCACACTGTTCTGACAATAAAATGAACAACTGACCAACAGCATATCGTAGGTAGAGAGGGCAATGGGAGACAAACAGGGTGGGGAGGTCACCACTAAAATGCTGCCTGCGCTGTCACTTATCAAAATCATTTCGGGCCTGCTTTGAATCTCATGGTAGTCTCCTAGAGATGACCACTATCACCAAGACGCGGAGCTGCGGCAAAGTCACCGGAAAGCCAGATGCTCTGACCCACAGGGAAGAATTCCTAAAGGGGCCTCTGACATGGTCCTGTGTGTGTGTGTGTGTGTGTGTGTGTGTCTGTCTGTCTGTCTGTCTGTCTCTGTCTCTATGTGTATATTTGCCTCTGTCTGTGTGTAAGTGATTTGTGTGTGTATGCCTCTCTCTGTCTCTGTCTCTCATAGACACATACACACGAGCGTACACACACATCACACACACACACACACACACACACACACACACACACACACACACAGCCTCCAGTCCAGCTTCCCTCTCTAGTCTAGACTTCTGCCCTTTGTGGGGGGTACTACTAATAAGAACAGAGGAGAAAGGAGACTATATTTTAAGTGCCCTTGCCATAAACGCCTTGGGGATGAGGCTAACTATCTGCGACGAAGGACATTATTTTCTTCACTGTGTTGACCATTTTTCTGTGTATACCAATAAGTCAAATATATCTGGTCCAGTTTGCCTCTCTTGCTGTGGTAAACACCAAAAGAAACTTAGGGAGGAAGGAGTTTATTTCGGCTTACAGCTCCCGGGTCACAATCCATCATGGAGGAAAGCAGGGGTAGGAACTCCAGGAGGGAGCATGGAGGCAGAAAGTGAAGGGGAAATATACGGGAACGCTGCTCACTGGCTTGCTTCCAGCTCACTATCAACCGCCTTTCTTACACAGCCCAGACCCAGCTGCCTAGGAATGGTGCCCCCCACAGTGGGCTAAGCCTGTCCACATCAACTAGCCATCAAGAAAAATGTCCACACACATGACCACAGGTCAGTCTGGCAGGCACAGTTCCTCAGCTGAGGCTCCCTCTTCCCAGCGGACTCCAGATTTATTTCAAGTTGACACTTAAAGTTAACTATGACAATATGCAATCATGTTCTTTGGAAATTCTTTCCTCAAGTAAAATTAAACATTTGTTATTCCCTCTCCAATAATAACTATGAAATTAAAATGAAGTATATTACGTGGCTGGGGATAGGAAGCCTTGTGAGACTTTCTTATGAAAGACTTTCTGTTATTATTTTTTAATTCAGTAAAACATCTAGTACACACCTGTCATCCCAGCATATGGGAGATGGAGACAGGGGGAGAAGGACATTAAAAATCTTCCTTGGTCACAGAGCAAATTTGAGGCCAGCCTGGGCTATAGATGAGCCTGTCTCAAAAAAAAAGTCTAAAATGGTATATAAAAAAATAATGTTCTGTATTTCAAAAATCTACTTAGTGGTAAATGAAAAGTTACTATTTATAACTTTTAAGGTTTATAAAGGAGAGGTTTCTAGAACATCTAATTTGAAATTGTGGGCAGGGGTTTTGTGAATGTGCGTTCATGTGTGTGCAGGTACATGTACGTGTGTGCAGATACATGTATGTGTGGGTGCATGTGTGTGTGTGCAGGGGCATGTATACAGAGGCATGTGTGTGCAGGGACAGGTGTACAGAGGCGTGTGTGTGCAGGAGCATGTGTACAGAGGTGTGTGTGCACAGGGGCATGTGTACAGAGGCATGTGTGCGCAGGGCCATGTGTGTGTGCAGGAAATGTGTATGTGCAGGGGCATGTGTACAGAGGTGTGTGTGCACAGGGGCATGTGTACAGAGGTGTGTGTGTGCAGGAGCATGTGTGTGTGCAGGGGCATGTGTGCAGAGGCATGTGTGTGTAGGAGCATGTGTGTGTGCAGGTGCATGTGTGTGTGCAGGGGCATGTGTGCAGAGGCATGTATGTGTAGGGGCATTGTGTGTGCAGGTGCATGTGTGTGTGCAGGGGCATGTGTACAGAGGTGTGTGTGTGTAGGAGCATGTGTGTGTGCAGGGGCATATGTACAGAGGCATGTGTGTGTAGGTACATGTGTGTATGTGCAGGAGCATTGTGTGTGCAGGGGCATGTGTACAGAGGCATGTGTGTCTAGGTGCATGTGTGTGTGCAGGGGCATGTGTGTGTGCAGGGGCATGTGTACAGAGGCATGTGTGCACAGGGGCATGCGTACAGAAGCATGTGTGTGAAGGGGCATGTGTGTATGCAGGGGCAAATGCATATGTGTATGTGTGGAGCCCAGAGTACAACCCCAGGGGTCAATTCCTTGGGTGCTAGCCAGCCATCTTTTCTTTGAGAAAGGGCCACTTACTGACCTTGAACTTACTGATTCAGCTGAACTGCATGGCCTCTGAGACCCTCTCCAGGGACGGCGGGCTGCAAACGTGCCCCACCACACCCGCCTCCTTCTTCCCTCTCTTTCTCCTCTTTTCACGTGGGTTCTGGGGTTTGAACTCGGGTCCTCCCCATTGCAAAGTAAGCACTTTGCCCCCTGAGCTGTCTGAAATTGTGCCTTCAGAGAAACCACCCTCCTTCCGCCCCTGTAACAAATACCTCTGAAGCAGCTGCAGAGCCTGCTGGGAAGACAAGATCTTTCCAAAAATACTGTTCATAAATCCCTGTATCTGTATCTAAAATAAAATGTTGACATTCACGTTATGTTTACAACATGAAGGAGATTAGTTTTGTTTGATAATTAGCGACATTCCTAAAGACTCAAACACATCTACCACCTAAGTGATGCACGGATGCACTGTGGTGGCCACATGCCACATGACTACTGAACGTCACCCCTCAGAAGTGAGATGTAGGTAAATATAAGATACATACTGCATCTTAAAGACTTAGTACCCACACATACACACACACACAAAGGTTATGCAAAATACTTCCTCATGAATTAGAAATGAATGGCGTGTAAAACTATAATATTCTGAATAGACTGGACTAAACACATTATATTATTAAAGTTAAACTCACCTTCTTTTTAGCCTATTCATGGGGCCGCTGGAAAGACGAAAGCCCCTTGTGTGGTTTGCATTTGCAGTTTGTGGTTGGATATTCTGGTTGAGGCGATGTGTAACGGTGCAAGGGGTCCGTGCTAAATACTTTCCTTTGAAAAGTCTGTCATTTGTAAGCATGGGTCAGAAGATGTAAGGGGACGCACTAGTACCCTGGGAAACCCTGTTGCTGTGGCTCAGTAGGAACAGGAGGCAGAAAATGTCCCTCCAAGACTTCCACCATCCCTAGCAATGAACTTCAAGCTCTTGGCCCTGAAATATGGAACTAAAATGGCTCCCTATAGCCGGGTGGTGGTGGCACATGCCTTTAATCCCAGCACTCGGGAGACAGAGCCAGGCGGATCTCTGTGAGTTCGAGGCCGGCCTGGACTAGAGTGAGTTCCAGGAAAGGTGCAAAGCTACACAGAGAAACCCTGTCTCGAAAAAAAAAAAAAAAAATTGCTCCCTGTAGATTCATTTTCCACATGGAATGTATTGGTTATCAGTAGTCAAAGGAATCGCACACACAAGTCAGTCAGACGCTGGCAAAGGAAAGTTAAAATATTGACACGACAATCAAATTATTGATTAATAACTACTAAAGGGCTTATGTGAGCTGGGTTTGATGGCACACACCTATAATCCTAGCACTCCTGAGAAGCAAGAAAACTGCAAAATCTGAGGCCAGCCTGTGCTATGTACAGAGACCCCGTCTCAAATAAACCGAAGGGCTAGGATGTAACTCCGTGGTACAGTGCCTACCCAGCTGGAACCAATCACCAGTCCTCAAAGAAAAAAAAAATCATATGGACACTAACTTTATTGAAAGCTAAAATTTACATCTTTCATAATATATAATCTTCATTAATAAATCATAAAATTCTCAGAGAACAAAATTTTTAATTCCTGCTGGCATGAATATTTAACTCCCAATGTATTTTGTAAGTAAATTCCATGCAGCTCAACTAGCCAAAAATGAAAAATAATAATGGGACTATATCTTGATATCAGAATCTAATTTTCAAAAACGAAAGGGAAATAAAAAATAAGTTAACTTTTCAGGCCTGATGATATGGGCCCATAATCTTAGCTACTCAGTAGGCTAATGGAGAAAGATCACAAGCTCAAGGCCAATCTTGGCTATCGGGGAGTTCAAGGCCAGCCTAGGCAACTTAATGAAGATCCTACATCAAAATGAAAGGTAACAAGAGGATTGGGGATAGTTCAGTGGTAAAAGTACTTGCCTAGCACACATGGGACCTAAGGTTCATTTCTAGTAACAAACACACACACACACACACCACCACCACCACCAACAACAACAACAACAACAACAACAACAACGATTTAAAAAAAAAAAAAAAAGGATGAAACTTGAGAGACAACCCAAGAGTCAAGAGCACTGGTTGCTCTTACAGAGGACCTGGGTTCAATTGCCAGCACCTACATGGCAGCTCACAACCTTCTATTAACTTAGTCTAGGGGATCCAGCGCCCCCTCTGGCTTCTGCTGGTACTGCAGGTATGAGCTACACATACATATATGCAAGCAAACAAACACATAAAAGAAAAACGGGTATTTTAAAAAAAAAAAATGGAAACCTGTTCTAAAACTAGAAGGTATAATTGTAGGGGTGACAACAATTTAGGAACTGCCTTATTAATATTGCCAAGATTACATGTACTACAAATTTAAAAGATTAAAAAAAAGAGACAAAAATCTTATTTTTCTCTCCCCTTTATGTCAAGAAACTGAGTTTCAAAAATTGGAAAAAAGAGGCCAGTGAGAAAGCTCACCAGGTAAAGGCATTTACACCAATACATAAAATACCCTTTGGATGTTTGATTATTCACGTATGTCTTTCACTGGATATACTCATTTTTTCATGAAGAAAAAAAAGCTGAAAAGGCTAGAAAAATTATATGAGCAGTAAAGCACATGGGTTGCAAGCAGGAAGACATAAATTCAGATTCTGTGGTGGTTTGCATGAAAAACATCCCCTATAGACCCATAGGGAGTGGCATTATTGGAGGTGTGGCCTTGTTGGAGGACATATGTCACTGGGGGTGGGCACTGAGGTTCCAGATGCTCAAGCCAGGCCCAGTGTCACACTCTCTTCCTGCTGCCTATGAATCCAGAGGTAGAACTCTAGGCCTCTTCTCCAGCACCATGTCTGCCTGCACACCATCATGCTTCCTGCCATGATGATAATGAACTAAACTTTTGAACCTGTAAGCTAGCCCTGGTTAAATATTTCCTTTATGAGAGTCATCATGGTCATGGTGTCTCTTCCCAGCAATAGAAACCCTAAGTAAGACAGGTCCCCAGAGCCTGCATAAAAAGCAAGGAATGACAGTGTGTACCTGTGATCCCACTAATAAAACAGGATCACAGAGACAGGTGGGCCAGCTAGACCCTGGCCAATGGCAGACCCTCTCTCAAATAAAAGGTCAACGGCACCTGGGCTTGTGCCCTGGCCTCCACACCTTGTACACTAAATACATACATACACATGACCACACAAACCCGTGTGCATTGTGCTTACATACACATAAAAGTGGAAAATGTTTTATAGATTGTTTTAAAACATTATTCACCCTGCACATCTTTAAAGCAACTTAGAAGAGGAATCAAATAAATAGTAAGTGCATGTGGCTGGAGAGAGAGCTCAGCGGTTAAGAGCACTGGCTGCTCCATCGGGGGACCCAGGTCCCATTCCCAGCACCCACGTGTATTGGGGAATCCACTAGGTCCGATAGTTCTCTGAGCTCAGTACAAAATGGAGGACTTCCTTTCTCAGCAGGGCTTCCTCTTCTCTGCCTAAATCTTCATTGGAGAGTGTCTCTAAGCTCGGATGACTGACCTTATTTGGAAGATGACCCTGCACAGAGCTCCCTGCAAACGCTGTTATGACTCAGCACGTAAGTCTCACTCTTTCCTCTATCCATATGATAATTAGGTACTATGCTACGACCAATCAGCCCTTCCCACCTGTAACCCTAAGGAACAATAAAATGAGCTGTCTCTCTGAAGCTGACACCCCGAAGTTCTTTCTGTCATACTCACGGCCATCCAAAACCTGCTCGCTGCTTCTGCGCCCTTTGCCCTCATGGGCCAGTGGCCAAAACCCCCAAGGAAAAGGAGACCCCACACACACACACATGGCGGCTCACAATCAACTATAATTCTAGTTCCAGGGAATCTGATCCCCTCTTCTGGCCTCTGAGGGCACCAGGCACCATGTGATATACAGACATGCATGCAAATGAATAACCATACCAATAAAATGAATTAAAATTTTTAAAAAGAATGAATACATGAGCATTGCTCTAAATAGATATTTGCACTAGCAGTACCAAGCAGTACTATCAACTATGCTTCTGTTTTTCTAAATACAAGTTTGCGTCACTATTTACCTCTAAAGTATTGATTTTTGACATAAAATCTGAGAAGTCCGTGTCAAATTCTGTTCTTCGTGGATCCAGGATGTCATACTGGTTCTTCTTAATCCCTTGATAGATGTTTTTGAATTTTATAGCCATAATATCTATTCCTTCAATTGTGGAATTACTCAAGGCTGAATATGTTTGCACAATGGTTATCATTTCTGTAATCTTCAAACAGAAATGGTAGATGGTTAAGAAATGAACTTTTAGGTCCCCTTCTCTGGAACAGGCTTTTTAATGAATCATGGACACAAACAAACAAAAAGGCCGGCTAGCACATACCTAAATCCCAGCACTTGAAAGGACATAGCAAGAGGACAGGGATTTAGGCCCATCCTCAGCAAACAGTGAATCTGAGCAAGCCTGAGCTATGTAAGGCCCAGCCTCAATACTATGAAGCAATGGGCCAGTGAGACGGCTTAGCGGGAAAGGTGATGGTCAAGTCCAGACTATCTGCGTTCAATCCTCAGGATCCATATGGTGGAAGGAGAGACCTGACTTCTGCAAGTGGTTCTCTGACCCCCCACACATGGGCTATGGCACGCACACACACACACACACACACACACACACACACAAGCTTGGAGGGCTGGAAACCCATAGGACTCTAGTTCAGTTTGTAGAACCCACATGGTGGTTCACAACCATTTATAATTCCAGTTCTTGGAGAATCCGACAGCCTCTTCTGACCTCTGAGGGCACCAGGCATGCACATGGTACACACACAAGGTACGAAATCATATGTGCAGGCAAATTACTTATTCATAGAAATAAATCTAAAACAACAAAACCCTTATATCCACAAGTGATGCAGTTCTTAACCTTCAGTGATTTCCACTCTGAGTCCTGCTTTCAATAACATAGCTCAGAACTCTCCATGGAGAGATTATTTTTGTCCAACAGTAGGAAAGGAAATGTGCCTCTCCTCAGCACGTCCTCCAAATACCACATCCCACAATGACAATACTACTGGTCCTTTGACATGACCATCAGAAGTCCCACACAGTCCTTGTGCATGTCAACCCAGAAGCAGTCTTGTCAGAGTGGGTGACTACTATTCTAATCGTACAATATCCAGACATCTCCAGAAACTATTGTCTCGGAAATGCAAGCCATCTGAAATTTACAGTATATTACATATGTGTTGTATAAACATAAGAACTCACTGGACTGTCTCCTAATACAGACATCCCACATACCTACTGTGTAAAGCAAAAGCCAAGACAGGAAGTCAACACGACTATCCTGATGTTATTCTAACCTCTAAGATTCTGACTCTACCACCCAGCTACTATAGCCAGAAAGTAGGACATGATTTTATGTGCCCACATAAAATCCATGAGCCATCATAAGAGAAAACATACTATATTTGTCTTCATGTGGTTAGCTTAATTCATTTTATATGGTTATCTTCAGTTACATCTATTTCCCTATATAATCTTAAGATTTATTTTTTAATTATATATATTATATATATATAATATATATATATATGGGTGTGGATATGTACATGTGACCCAATTTCCCCCAGAGGCCATAAGAGGGCATGAGATTGACCCAGAGCTGGAGTTAAAAGTAGTTAGGGATGCTGGCAACCGAACTCAAGGCTTCTGCAAGAGCAGTATGTGCTCTTAACTGCTGAGCGACCCCTCCGGCCCCTCCAACTTACTTTTTTGAGACAGAGTCTCTCCTTGAACCTGGAGCTCCACTGACTGGCTAGGCTGGCTGGCCAGGGAGCCTCAGGAATCCACCTCCCTCTGCCCCACCAGCACTGGACTTAGACGCAAGCACCACCATGCCCAACATTTACAGGGCAGTTAGCTATCCTCACCCAGGTCCTTACACTTGCTCAGGAAGCACTTTACCAAATCCATCTCTCCAGCCCCAGGGTATCTTTGTAGATCCCCACAAAGACTGACACCAAGGAGCCTTTAGTGTGGGTTCCCTACAGCCTTCTGAGGAATACCATTCCTCCTCAGTCAGTCCTAATAACTGAAGTCAGAGGTGAGGAGTCTCCGGCAGCCGTCTGTCCAGCAAAGCCTTCCCATACACACTGTTCAGAAATACATCTTGCATACTGGTCCTGAAAGACCGGCGTCTACACCTTCAGATACTGCACATTTATGGAGCTCGCCAGCTGCACACATTTTCTCAAGCTTAATATTATGGTCAAAAGCACAGGACTTCAAGTTCAAGAGCTATCTGTGTAAGAAGAATTGAGGTCTCGGGAGAGGTGAAAGTTTGCAACGGCCTTTGTGCGGGCACAAGTCACTAGCCCGGGATTGGGGAAAAAAAAAAAAGATCAGTTCAAACAAATGCAGTGATATATGAGTAACCTAATTGGATGAATTGGATCAACCCAGGAAGAGACCTGAGACAATGATCTTCACCCACACCCAAAACACCAGCATTGTGTGGGTTAGGGTGGGGTCCTGTGACTGCAGAATGCTTACCTTCTCCAGTCTCTTACAGAAGGCTTCAAATTTTCCAAATATATACATTTCTGAAACCTCGAAAGACTTCTCCCCTGAGGATTCTAAGATCTGCTTCCTTGTCTTATGAAAGGATGCCTGATACTCCTTGAAGAGAAAAATGCAATCCTACAAGAGAATAGAAAGAAAAAAGCAGGAGGGTGATGGGTGACAGGTTCGTGATAGGCTGATCATACCAGCCCCATCGGCCCCTCAAAGACTGGCGCTGGTAACAGATGATCTCATTCTCTGCCTGTGTATTAAAGCCTATGAACACCCACACTACATTTTAACTTTTTTTTATTTTAAACTTTGTTATTTAAAAAAAAAGGTTGCAAACTTAAAAACAAGATGAAAACCACACACCAAAATTATCCAACTCAAAGACGACACAACTCAATGAACTTCTAACCAATGAAGAGTAGCCATTCGAAAAAAAAAAAAAACAGCTTTTTAAATACACATTCTATCTTCATCTCTCCTTTCTCACTATTTCCCCCAACTCACCCCGCACTAAAGTATGACATTAGCTTTTGGTTTTATACTTTCACGGCTAATTAAGTGCAATCGTCACGCTGGCAAGTAGCCTTCTAATTATTCGTGTTTCCACTCACAGACACGTGGGCCAGAGGAGCCTCTCTGTGCAGTGGGCAGCAGCCAGCGGAGAGCTGCAGAATGGTCAGGTGCTGAGATAAGAGGCTGGGCGCTCAGCCCTAAAGGGGCCACCTGTATCAGCACCCCCTTTCCCAGCCAAGGCTCAGGGAACATTGAGGAAGAGGAGGTAAAAGAACCCAAGAGCAGGAAGACAGGGGGAACGCAGTGAAGGGCTGTTTTCCAGACAAGGCGTGGCCATGGCATTCCTCAGCTCTCAGCAGCTGTGGTTCCCTGCACAAGATCAAGTCAGCTAGAATTCAGGCATCCACGGGGCAGGTGGGCTCCAGCCCCCACCCCTCAGAAGAGCTACTGTTGTAGCGGGGGCGGGGATTCGGTGTTTTAGAAGGATGTGGCCACAGGTAGAGTTCCCGGGCTGCTGGAGATGGCCTCACGCCCACACACATCTGGGCAGCACTAACCGGACTTAGTGGGTCAGAAACGAACAAAACCAAAACCAAAACACAAGAAGTTGGGAGAAGACATGTTGGAGGGAAAATGGAGGCGGTTGGAGGGGAAATGGGGAGTGAGCAGATGCCATCATATTTCATTGTATTCACGTATAAAATTCTCAGGAAAAGAAAAAAAAATCATAAAATCCCCAAGAGGCCAGGAAATTGTCTTTGAAGATCTCTGTATTCAGCTGGCATCAGTATTTGCACCAGCAAGCTATTTTTTGTTGTTTGTTGTTGTTTGTGATGATCTCTTACTACATAGCCTGTTCTGGGTTCAAATCTATGGTCTACCTGACTTGGCCTCCTGGGTGGTACAGGCGTGCATCCCCACGTGGTCTGCACCAGCATTTGTTCCGTCCATGAATACACAACATAAAGATTTTGCATTGACAGCTTGTTTTGTTTTGTTAAGACAGAGCCTCAAAAAAGAATGTTAAAAAAAAAAAGATACAAACAGATTGTTTAAAAAAAAAAAAAAAAGAGCGATTCATGGCTTACAAACCAAAAAAAAAAAAAAGACAAGAGTCTCACTGCATAGCCCTGGTTGACCTAGAACTTGCTGTGTAGACCAGGCTGGCCTCCATTTGCCTCCCGAATGCCAGGATTAACGATATGCAGTCTCATTTCTAGGCTAGTTTTATTTTTCAAATACACACACAGCAGTTTCTCAATGTGGTGCTTTTAATAAGAATGGCCCCCATAGACTCATATTTGAAGGCTTAGGGAGTGACACTAGGAAGTGTGGTGTTGGGGTAGGTGTGGCTTTGCCGGAGGAGGTGTGGCTGGGTCGCAGGAGGTGTGGCTTGGTTGGAGGAGGTGTGGCTGGTTTGGAGGAGGTGTGGCTGGGTCGGAGGAGGTGTGGCTTGGTTGGAGGGGGTGTGACTTGGTCCGAGGAGGTGTGGCTGGGTCGGAGGAGGTGTGGCTTGGTTGGAGGAGGTGTGGCTTGGTTGGAGGAGGTGGGGCTTGGTTGGAGGAGGTGTGGCTGGGTCGGAGGAGGTGTGGCTGGGCTGGAGGAGGTGTGGCTGGGTCGCAGGAGGTGTGGCTGGGTTGGAGGAGGTGTGGCTGGGTCAGAGGAGGTGTGGCTGGGTCGCAGGAGGTGTGGCTGGGTCGGAGGAGGTGTGGCTGGGTCGGAGGAGGTGTGGCTGGGTCGGAGGAGGTGTGGCTGGGTCGCAGGAGGTGTGGCTGGGTTGGAGGAGGTGTGGCTGGGTCAGAGGAGGTGTGGCTGGGTCGGAGGAGGTGGGTAGGCTTTGAGGTCTCGGAAGCTCTAGCCTGTTCTTTTCCTGCTGCCTGCCAGTCCGCATGTAGAATTCCCAGCACCTCCAGCACCGCATCTGCCTGTGAGCCACCATGCTCCCCACCATGCCAACAACAGACTAAACCTCAGCACCTATAAGCCAGCCCCAATTAAATGTTTTCTTTTACAAGAGTTACCATGGTCATGGTGTCTCTTCACAGCAATAGAAACCCTAACTAGCTCTTTTCTCTTTCTCTTCCTTCTCATCCCCAAGGACCGTCCTCTGCCCTCTTCTCTGCCCTCAATAAACCTCCCATGTGGGCCCTGTTGTGACTCCTTCCTGCCATTTTTAAAATACAACATTTGGTGCTGTGACTCAGACAGGCTCTCCCAGCAGTCTGAGGGGTGCCTACCACAGCCCGACTTTCCCACCCAACACTGACAATTGCAATCACGTGGCTCTCCTTCATCTTGGCTGGTGACCTCATCATGATTTCTTGTGAACTCCAGGGAGTCCACTTGGATCTACCTCGAACAGCAACTTGCCAGGTCCAAGAGGTGACAGACAGTTCCACAGAGCCTGGACAGCGAAGCGAAACAGCCAGTGACCCCAGGACGTGGCCAGCACCCTGGTTTTCTCAGGTCCCCCAAAGATGATTGATGCCCCCCCAGGCCAGCAGGAAGCAGTCTCGAGAACATGGCGCCTTCATCCTGCCTCACCTGCTACCCCGTTCTAACTCCTCATCTTTTTATAATGAACAAAAGGGAGGGATGTTAGCATTCAGGCATCTGTACTGGCCTGCCCTTAGGGTCCTGACAGGAGATATCCTCAGCTGCAGCCACTAAAAGTGTTCATTCGCTACGTTTCCTTATAAAAGGAGGGCTTTGCCCACCTCCCATCCCTCTCTTCCTTCGCTTTCATCCCCAGGGACCTGTCTCTGCCCCCTTCTCTGCCCCTTCACTCCCCTCCCCTTAATAAACCTCCCCAAAAAAAAGAAAAGAAAAAAAGAAAGAAACCCTAACTAAGACAGTCATTCAGCTATTTCTTGGCTGTCCTTGCCCTCAGCACTGGCTCTGGAGCATTTCCATTTTTCTGAGAATTGTTTTTCTTGCTCACTGACATTCCGTGTCTTAACTGGCTCGGCACATCCCTTCTGATAAATGGTCTTGTCCTCGAAGGTGCGACTTTTATTATTTTTTTTTACTCTTCACCACCTTTTAAGCGTATTCTCTGAACACATTTCAAAGCTTCTTCCAAAAGCTTGTGTTCTGCTGTCAAAAGGTAAAAAGCTGTGTGTGGACTTCCAAGTCGTCCTGAAGGCTTCTTCCTGTCGCCTTAGGCACCTTAGGCCACGTTCTCTTGTAAGTTACTGCGAGTTGTTTTTCTTCTCGCTTTCTTCTGAAGGCTCAGTGTTTGACGATTCCTTGTCGATTAGTGCTCTTGACACCAGGAAAAGAATCTGTGTCCATATGATTGGTAATAACTCCGTCTGGACCACATGCAGGTAGCGGAGATGCTTACAACCTTACTGGGTAACTGCAGAAGAGTCCTCTGAACACTTCCTGCCTCTGGCCATCGATTTCTCTACCTTTTATTGATGTTGTTTGAGACAGGATCTCATGCAGCCCAGGCTGGCCTCAAACTCCGTGTGCAGCCAAGGTTGACCTTGAATTCCCGATCCTCCCATCTCTACCGCCCCAGCGCTGGGGGTACAGGCATGTGCCTCCGTGCTTCCTTGGATGTGGTGCCTGAGATGGGACCCAGAGATTCATTCACACATGCTTAGGTAGCTGCATCCTTAGCCCAATTTCTCCACACTTCTAGGCTACAAGGCTCAGCTTCTTGTTTCTCCTTTGCAGTTTAATCACAGACACTTGTCTTTGTTTGGAGGGAGAGGGGTCTGGGGTGGGGCATCCATCCCTGCCTCTGTAGGACAGGTGAGCGTTGACAGTCTAGCGCTACAACCCTGCTGGAGCCTGTCTGTCTCCCCAGCTCTCCCTCCACTTTAACCTGCTCCTCTTGCTGCCACAGCGACACGTAAAAGACTTATTTTTTATTTTTAATTGTGGGGAGGAGGTTCCCACAGGGGTGAAGGCTTCGGGCCCTCCGAAATGAGTTACAACACTCTGCACGGCCAAGCCGTCTAGCCCCATCGGAGCGATGTATCAATGACAACTCTTTTTCATATTCTCACACTACTCCACTCAAGACTGCTTCAAAGCGAACCATGTTTCATGAATGAGCAAAGTAAACACCACTGAACTGGTTTATCAGTTCACATATGATAACTGGCCGGTGAGGACTTTGCTTTATGAAAAGGAAATATTTTTACGAACCTGGATCTTTTTTAGGACGGCTGGTGTTTCCTGGTCCCACACGTGGTTTGTTCCTCCGTCGGTAATGTATGCTTTACACGCTGTCACCATCTGATTTGTTACCTAAAATAAAGGAAGGTGCAAAGTAGCTGGAGGTAAATGACTTTTAAAAACATAACATACATATGATAAATAATGTGACAAGTAGAATGATAAATAATAATATATATGATAAATAATGTGACAAGTAGAATGATAAATAATAAGCTTATAGAGTAAATAAATCACAAAATTAAAAAAAAAAACCCACAAATCCAATCAAAATAAAGAAAACCCAAAGTCACGTTTACCTACTGCAATTAGGTCTCTGTCACTGGGGCCATGAGTCCCAAAGCCAACCTCATTTTCCATCAGTCTAGTACACGTCCATTTAGGTCCTGATCTAGTCCAAAGTAACGAAGGGAAGGGTAGCCTTCATAAGATGGTTAGGAGAAGGAATGTAGACCAATGGTAGAACGCATGCCTAGCATGCCCAAGGCCTTGGGTTCCACCGTGAGCATCACTTAAAACCTGTGATCCCAGCACTCAGGAGGCGAAGGCAGGGGATCAGAGGTTAAAGGTCATCCATGTCCTCTACTACATAAGAGAATTTGAGGCCAGCTTGGGAAACCTGGGACCTTAGCAGAGAGGCGGGGGAGAGAGAGAGAGAGAGAGAGAATGAGAAAGGCAGAGAAAGAGGAAAGGGAGAGGGAGAGGGGAGGAAGAAATGGTGTCCAGTATAGACAGTGAACTCGGGGGAATTTTCAAATACATGATGCATGCAAGATCATATACACCGGCATGCAGGAAGTGTCTAAAGGAAACCCAAACCCAGACTTGGAAAGGGTGATCATTCTGGGAAATTTTACAGATCGGTAACAATGTGAGTTCAGCTTCAGTCGTGGTGCTACAAAATGAACTTAGAGCAACTTGAACTTGGCTCTGTGGCAAATGTCTTTACCTGCTGAACCATCTCTCTGGCCCCAAGGCTATTTTTTTTTTCAGCAAAGAAATAGTAAAGCCCCAAATGAGGCTACATGCAAATCACAAACCATTAGTGATCAAAGAAACTTAATTGTTAGTCTGAATAGTCGCCTCAGCTAGTGTTTCTATTGCTGTGAGAAAACACTATGGACAAAAGCAACTTGGGGAGGAAAGGGTTTATTTCAGCTTACATTTCCACATCACAGTCCATCAGTGAGTGGAGTCAGGGAAGGAGGCAGGAGCTGATACAGAGACCATGGAGGGGTACTGCTTACTGGCTTGCTCCTCATGGCTTGCTCAGCCTGCTTCCTTATAGAACCACCAGCCCAGGGGTGGCACCACCCCACCCTACCCCTGTGGGCTGTGCCCTCCCACATCAACCAATAATCAAGAAAATACCCCACAGTCTTGCCAGAGGCCAATCCTATAGAGATATTTCTCCATTAAGTGTCCAGACAACTCTAGCTTGTGTCAAGTTGACATTACAAACCAACCATAATGTTCTGGTTCACAATGTTGAAAAAAAATGTTAATAATCCTGAACCAAGAATGATCTCAACCTGGAACATCGGTACCAAGAAGGAAGCAAAAGGGCAGAGAGGATTCCCATGATCACCTGGGGTGCAGTGTGTAGCTAGATCCCTATTTCCTTGTTTAAAACTGACATGTGACACATCTAATTTAATTCTCTTCTAATGTTTCCTGGATAATTTTTTTTAAAAAGTCTTTAAACTAATTAAAAAGTCATTAAACTAATGCAACATGAGCATTTAAAACAAACTGAAGCCTCATCTACTGGGTAGACTCGAAAGTACTTGGAATGGCTAAATTGAAGGGGACGGCTACCTTTAAGTAAAAAGCCTGGGGCTGTCCTCTGATAGGAGAAAGGCACTCATGACTACTATTAAGTACAACTGACTCCAACTGACACCCCCACCCCACCCTTACCCCCACGTGATCTCTGAGAGTACCCAAACCTCCCAACTCCCTCCCGTGGCTCGAAGGGAAGGAATTATGAACTGCTTCACAGGACCATGTGTGTGAATTCCATTAGAAACTCACCTTGATGGGCTGGCGAGAGGGCTCGGCAAGTCAAGGCCCTTGCCTCGCGAGCCAGGTAACCTGCGTTCTATCCAAGGGACACAGGTAAAGGTAGAAGGGGAGAACCAGACCCTGCAAAGTTGTCCTTTGACTTCCACAAGCTGCCATAGCACCCTGCTACACACACATTGTATACACACACAACAATCACAACAATCATAACCGTAAGAGAAGCTCACCTTGATGAATAAAGAGGTCATCCTTTCTGATGTATTATAATACCTCGACACGCTGTGAATCATCCTGATGGCATTAATCAAGTTTTGTATTCCATGTGCCATGGAGACCTAAGATGGAGACACAAGAAGTAAATTCTAGCATACATGCTATTCTGGTTTGCTCCTTCTTGCTGTGGTAAAACGCCATGACCAAATGCTTTAATTATACAAGTTAATTTTAGAAAGGACACTTTTTGACTTTTTAGATTCCGAGCCATCCACCTAGGCCCTAGGAACTGTGCCTTCAGGGGCATACTCACCAGGTCGTAGTTATAGAGGGGCTGGCATACTTTTTCCAGGGTGTATAAATAGCGAACGTTATCTTTTGATTCGTTTGCTGTGTCAGTGATTCTCGCATCCAAATCACGCCAATTCTAAGGAATCAAAATCATGTAAGAACTCAATTATCAATCCTAACATCTGGGTGGGCTTCAATTTAATTACAAAAGTCAAGCTGATTTCCCTGAGCAAACATACATTGAAAAAATACTGACGTGTGATGGGTATATATATATTTTTTTTCTTTTTGAAGAAGATTTGCTTGGGCTGGAGAGATGGCTCAGTGGTTAAGAGCACTGGCTGCTCTTCCAGAGGTCCTGAGTTCAGTTCCCAGCACCCACATGGCAGCTCACAGCTGTCTGTAACTGTAGTCCCCTGGGATCCTAAACCCTCTTCTGAAGTGCAAATGCACTTGCAGACAACATGCCAATAAACATAAATAAATAAATCTTTAAAAAAAGAAAATGGTTTACTTTTATTTTTAAATTATGTGTATATGGAGTGGTGCGTGATTGCAGGTACCTGCGGAGCCCAGAAGAGGGTGGCAGGTCCCCTGGAGCTGGAGTTACAGGTGCTTGTGAGCCACCTGATAGGGATGGCAGGAACCAAACTAGGGTCCTTTGGAAGAGCAGGTCAGTGCACTTAACCACTGAGCCACCTCTCCAGCCCCTGACAGCTTTTTCTTGTGGAACTTAAGGCTTGATGTCATAAGCACGTTAAATGATTGCCTAAAAATCAAGTTATTCCTTTGTGATTAATGCCCTGTCTCTAGGCTTGGATTGGACCTGCTTCTACCTAAAATGATATTTTCCAAGATGGGTACTTATGACATTATATAATAGTTCGGAGTCTTCAACAGTGAGCCACGTTATTAGAACATGACTCAAAGCAAAATGAACTCAGTTGGAAATCAACATTTTCTTTCAGGCTGTTATACTTTGAATCTGAAATGTGGCCCAAAGGCTCATGTTTCCATGCTCAGCTCTCAGCTTGTAGCATTATTTTGAAGACTGTGGAGAGGCTTTACGACAGTGGTTCTCACTCTTCCTAATACCGTGACCCTTTAATACAGTTCCTCATGTTGTGCTGACCCCCAACCACAAAATTATTTTCATTGCTACTTCATAACCATAATTTTGCTGCTGTTATGAATCGTAATGTAGATATCTGTGTTTTTCGATGGTCCTAGGAAACCCCTGTGAAAGGGTCACTCAATGCCCAGGGGTCACAACCCATAGGTTGAGAACTACAGCTTTAGGCATTGTGGCCTGCCTGGCTGGTAGAGAAAGGTCTCCACAGATGCCATTATATTTTCTCTATCTCCTGGTCTCCACCATATTAAAAGCCTCTGTCACACACTCCTGCTACTGTGAGCTCCACAGGCCTGCCCTGCGATGATGGGCTAATACTTTGGAAACCATGAGCCAAGATAAAGCCTTCCTCCGTTGGTCATTCTAGAGTTTCTTCACAGTGATGAGAGACAGAAGCTAGTGTCAGAGACATGAGGTCATAACTGCAGTGACTCTGATCATGTGGTTCTGCGACCTGACACACTGGTGTGCAGAAAGTATGTGGGAGAGCGTGGAGCTGTGGGCTAGAGAAGCCTTCCACTACGGTAAGCAGAGCTCAGCAGCGGGGCATCCTGGTGGGAATTTGGAAGACCAGAGCATTAGGGTTATCTTTCAGATTCAAGAATGGGAAGTAGAGCTAGGGAGAGAATAGGATTAAAAGACATTTGTTTTATACCTACTGTCTACACATATTACCAAAAAAAAGCATTATTGCATTTCATACAGAGAAATATAAACTTTTAAGAAAACAAAGAATAAGGAAAGAACCTGGAAAGCATCCAGCTAAACTGTAAATCAGAATGACCTCTAGGGGAGAGGCTGGAGAGACGGCTCAGTGGTTAGAGCACTGGTTGCTGTAGTAAGACACCTGGGTTCAATTCCCAGCACCCACATGACAGCTCACAACTGCTTCTAACTACAGTTCCAAGGAACCCAATGCCCTCTCCTGACTTCTGCAGACACCAGATATTCACATGGTACACACACATATACATGCAGGCCAAACATGCCTTTGCATAAATTAAAAATAAATCTTTAAAAAGTAATAAAATGATCCCTAGGAAAAGAAGTGGAAAGGAGGTGTGGGGCAATGCATGCTGAGCAGAACCTTTGCTTTTGTCTTTCTGTGTGGTTGTTGTTGTTATTATTATTATCATCAGAAGGTTCATCCTTTTCTTATTTTATGTGTGCAGTGTTTGTCTGCAGGTATGTCTATGCAACCACGTGTGTGCTGCTCCCAAGAGAATGTCAGACACCCTGCAGCTAGGGTTAGTGATGGCTGGTAGGCCCCGTGTACAGCCAGGTCCTCTGCAAGAGCCGCGAGTGCTCTTAACTGCTGAGCCATCTCCCCAGTGCTGGTCTTTACCACACCAAGTCTGCATTGATTTACAATCCCCAAAACACCTTCAAAATAAAAGGGATCATGTCTCTGGATGGCACTCCATAGATGGACTGTCAAAGCTGAGAAATAAATCTTTGTTTCATCAGCTAGGAAATTATGGTGGTATATACAAGAAAGCCCAATTCAGAGTTTGACACTTCTAAACACATGACTGCTGTGTACAGAGAAACCATCTAATGCCACAGAACACGATGGAATGGTGGTCGCTAAAGACTGGGAAGGGCCCCACAATAGAGCTAGACAGGAGGAATTTGTTCTGGTTTTTCTGTAGCACAGCAAGGATAACTACTGATTAAAACTATCTATGGTATACTTCGTAATGTCTAGGAAAAGTATGAAATTACGAACATGTAAAAATGATGCATTTCTGTGGGACTTGGGCAAGAGCTTAGTGTCTCTGCAAAAAGCAAGAAGACCTGAACATGACCCCCCAGAACCCATGTCAAAAAAGCTGGGTGCGGTGGATCAAGTGTCATCCCAGAGCTGGGGAGGCAGAGCCAGGCAAATACCTGGGGTCTGCTGGCCGGCCAGCCAGCCAGCTAGCTTATTTAGTGAGCCAGGTGGGGGCTGGAGAGACGGCTTAGCAGTTAACTGTGCTTGTTGCTCTGAGTCTGGTTGTGTGGCTCCCAACTGCCTGTCACTCCAGCTCCTGGGGCCCCAATATTCTGGCCTCCACGGGGCATATATATGTGGTGTCTACTCAAAATATGTCTCAGAACTTTTTTAAGAAGCAGTTTGATAAGGGTCATTTTCTGGTAAGTTGTTCTGAAGTACACCAAGTCTTACGGTGGAAGGCCTCTCACCTTTAACAGCTTGGAGTGTGCGACATTGAGCACATTTATGACAGCCTTACAGCTGGACCCTTTGATCTGCTCGATGATATAGTTGAACTTGGCTGACATACGTTTCCAGTGCTCCAGCTCAGTGAGTGGACCCGAATCATCAGCTTCTTTTCTCATCTGCTCACTCTCAATAAGGACCTGCAAATGAGTATCGCACAACTATCTGTTCTAACACGAATCTTAAAAGGTCTTAATAAAGAAAAAAAAAAAAAAAAAAACCCGGAGCCAGGCACTGGGGTGAATGCTGAGTGATCAGAACAAGCCACATCTAACCTCACCTTGCCAATTCCTCAGCTGATCTTGTTTCCTCAGATTGAATGGATCTCAGCTGAACTGCTACTAAAAGCTAAAAACTTAAAAAAAAGCTCTAGTTCCTGGTCCTCACACCTTATATACTTTTCTGCTTCCTGCCATCACTTCCTGGGATTAAAGGCATGTGTCACCATGCTCACAGAGATCCGGATGGATCTCTGCCTCCCAAGTGATAGGAATTAAAAGCATGTGTGCCACCATTTTCTGGTCTCTATGTATATCTAGTGGCTGTTCTGTCTTCTGACCCCAGATAAGTTTATTAGGGTACACAATATATTGGGGGACACAATATCACCACATTTCAGCACAGATAAAATATCACCACGATCTGTAGCCCCCCTCTTCTGGCTGCCGTGGGTCCTGCAGGCATGTGGTACACATACATACAAGCAGGCAAAACATTCATACACATAAAATAAAACAAAATAAAAATCATTAAAATTTCAAACTTCAATATCATTAAACACACTCTACCAAATAAAAAGACATGACACGGGGCAGGGGGGGAGACAACAAAGAATCAAGATCTGGGAAACATTAGGTAAGGTCCAGCAGTTCAATGAGATAACACCAAGCAATCCAAAAGAAAACAAACTAAACGATTTGAACAGACACATCAACAAAGAAGAAGCCTAAGCAACCATTAAATATGCTCAACTTTAGTGGTCAGTATTCAGGATAGTGTAAAGTCAATCAAGATAGTGTTGCACACTTGGTATGAGGGCAATCTGACAATCCCAGCTGTAACCAGTGTCTTGAAGAAATGAGAACTTCCATGTGCTTCTGTGAAGTACATAAATCACTTTAACCGCTGTGCCCGTCATCTTTGTCACTTAAGACTCAAGGAGGAATCGCCTAGATCAGGTTGGCCTATGGGCATGTCTGTGGGTGATTGTCTTGATTCCTTAACTGATGTGGGAAGACCCACTCAGCCCACTGTGGTGGCACCATTCCCCAGGCAAGGGATCCTGGACTACATGAGGGTCGAGGGGGGACTGAGCACAAGCAAGCTTGCATTTCTTCCTTTCTGCTCTTAACTATGGATGTGACATGACTACATGTTTCAGATTCCCACCTTGACTTCCCTACAAGGGTGGGCAGTTGTCCGGAATTGTGAGCTAAAGTGAACCCTTTCCTCCCTGATTTGCTTGCCCACATGTGTGTGCGTGTTTATGTGTGTGTGTGTGTGTGTGTGTGTGTGTGTGTGTGTGTGTGTGGTGCTGGGAATTAAACTTAGGGTTTGGTTTGGTTTTGTTTTTTCCAGACAGGGTTTCTCTGTGTAGTTTTGGTGCCTGTCCTGGATCTCCCTTTGTAGACCAGGCTGGCCTAGAACTCACAGAGATCCTCCTGCCTCTGCCTCCCAAGTGCTGGGGTTAAAGGTGTGCCCACCACCGCCCGACTAAACTTAGGGTTCTATATCTGTTAGATAAGCACTCTACCATGAGATATATTCCCAGCCCTGCTTTTTTTGTCAGGGTGTTTTACTACAGTACTGAAAGCAAAACTACAATAATCAGTATTTGGAGGGCACAATAATATCCAATAAGAGACCTGTACTCAAATGCTCGGAGGGATTCCACCAAGAGACTCCTGAGCACAAGGAAGCCTGAGCAAAGACAGCTATTGCATATGCATTACTGTCCTTTGTAACAGCAGAAGTAGAAATTACTTACTGAGGGAATGGAAGAATAAACCTCTCTACTTTCCTAAATATTCCATTATTTAGGAAAGTATCATTTAAATATTGAAAAGTCTATCTAACAAAATACGATTTCTTTTTTAAGCAGCTCCTTGTGCCATCCGAGGTCACTTCCTTTTTTAAAGATTAATTGTATTTTATGTATATGAGTGTTTGCTTGCATGTATATATGTGAACCATGTGCATGTGGTGCCCATGGAAGCCAAAGAAGGGCCTCAGGTCCCCTGAAACTAGAGTTACAGATGATTGTGAGCTGCTACATGGGGGCTAAGAACTAAACTCACGTCCTCTGCAAGAGCAACAAGTGTCCCTAACTGCTGAGTCATTTTTCCAGTCCCAAAATATGATTTCTTTGTAGAGGATTACCAGACATAAGCCAAGAGAATGAATTACATGTACGTGAGCCAACAGGAAATGGACAAAAGGAAATGTTAAATGATGGTGTGGGGCTTGAAAAATGATACTCATGGCATGGCAATCGGCTGAATGCTGATGCTCCCCCCACCAAACTCATATGCTGAGACCTAATCCAGTGTGGTAGTAGTTGGAGGTAAGGACTTTGGAAGGTTATTAAATCATGAGGGGTCTGCCCTTATTATAAAGATCTGCATCTTTATTAGTTTGTGGGTGTGCGTGCCCTTGTGCACACATATTTGAATTGAGGCTAGAAGTCAACCTCAGGTGTCATTCCAGTGGCACATATCCTTGGTTTGGAGACTCAGTCTCTCACTGGGTCCCAGGACTTACCAATTAGGCTAGACCATCTGGCCAGGAAGTATCAGGGACCCACCCATCCCTGTTTTCCCAGGTGCAAGTTAACACATCTGGCTTTTTTGTTGTTGTTGTTGTTTGTCTTTGGAGACAGGGTTTCTCTGTGTAGCCCTGGCTGTCCTAGAACTCACTCTGTAGACCAGGCTTGGCCTCAGACTCACAGATCTGCCTGCCTCTGCCTCCCGAGTCCTGGGATTAAAGGCCTGTGCTACCATGGCCTGACCACACCAGCTTTTTATGTGAGTCCTGGAGATTGAACTCAAGTACTCACATTTACATGGGAAGCGCTTTAACAAATAAGCTACCTCCACTGCCCCAACAATTTTGACATATACTGTTTTTTAGCTGCGGTGGACTTGGCATTGAAATGCCGATATGAAAAAGCCTAGGCTGAACCTATTTGATCACCCAGGATCTACTTCTTATGTAGGGTTGGTCTCTATGGCTCTTCACTGGGGCATTCCCGCCCCCTCTGTCTTTCATGGGGAGTATTAACAAAGCATAAGTTATCAGGGACAAAATGTCCTACCTAGGACCCACAAGCCTACAACTCGAGGGGCAGTGGAGTGGCCTCACCTGCTCGATCTGCTTGTACCACATCATCAGCACCTCCTCCAGCTGATGTACCATCTCCGAATTGCTAGCTGCAGCTGTGACTTCTTCAAAGGTATGCAGTTTGGAAAAATCGACAGTGTCTACCTTCTTTAACATCACCGTCCCCTCAATGCTTATTCTAGCACCTTAAAGAAAAAAAAAAAGATACATTATAAAGAAGGGCCCATACATTAAATATCAAGATATGCTTTCGAGTGGCAATATTTACAGAAAAGTATAAGATCTAGTGCTTTATAAAGACAGAATTCTATGAGTAGGAATGTAGCTTAGTCGGTAGAGTGCTCACCTAGCATGTACAAAACCCTCAGTTTGATCCCCAACACCACATAAACCAGACACAGAGGTTTCCCCCTAGTATTTGTGAAGGTGGAGGCATGAAGATCAAGAGTTTAAGGCCATCCTGGGCTACAAAGGGACTTCAAAAAAAGGTTACATGAGACCCTGTCTCAAAAAGAAAAGCAAAAAAAAAGGTTGTGAGTTGACTTATGAATCAAATTGTATATTTTTGCAATATTAAGTGATAAAATAACACTTTAAAGAAATTACCACAAAGCACAGTTTAAAAGCATTTATTTTATGTGTACATGTATGTGTGTGCCTGAGTATAGGTACATGTACCACATGTGTGAAATACCCATGGAGGCCAGAAGAGGACATTGGATCCTCTGGAACTGGATCTGAAACTTTTGTTACAGGAGGTTGTGAGCTGCTGTGAGGGTGTTGGAAACCAAGCCTGGGTCTTCTACAAGAGCAGCAAATGCTCTTAGCTGCTGAGCCATCTCTCCAGCATAAGCACATATTTTTTAGAGGCGAATCTTTGACTAAGAACAGGAAGAGATTCCCCTAATCCTTTTACCTGCAGAGCCCCTGGTAAGGAGGGGTTCTCATGTTTTCCCACCTTACCTCCAGGTCTCCTTCTATAAACTCAGTTTTTAGTAACGTACCTTGCAGCTAGTGGTCTCATTTTGAGTTGTTCACCAAACATTAAATCTTACACTTACCATCTAAAAATGAAAGATATCTGTTGATGGTTTCTGTGAAAATATGTCTCTCAGATTCACCCTGCTTGGACTGGTTTAAAGCGCCCCAGTTGTTCGTTGCAAGAATAGCTGGCAGAAATATGTATTGCAACATATTCTTGATCCCTTTTAAGAGTCCTTTTGATGCATCCAAGACGGTAAATAGCGCATCCTGAAAGGATGGTATTCAACTGTTATATGTTAAGTCCATTAAGGAACTGGGGGAAAAAAATCATAAGCCATTTTTCAACTGCAGTGAACAGTTGATATATTTTGTAAACTACTGGGAACATGTTAAGTGCTTATGAACATTAGAAGTCTAAAACCAACAATCTTATATCTGGCCCTATTCTACCCATTCCCACTAGGTCTCCCCGGACATGTTTTCCTCTGTCCTTTAATCTCTGCCAAGGGGAGGAGCTGTGCTCTGCAGCCTAGCTGAGGCCTCGGAAAGGCAACCGAGTCTGTCACATAAAGACGCCCTCGAGCATAAGGTGCCCTGTTCATGAAAACTGTCTTGTGAAGCATGATGGGTAATCTTTGTCATCAACTTGAAAGGTGGCCACGGGTTTGGGAAGCATGCCTCTGGGTATGTATGTGATGTGTTTCTAGAGAGGGTTGCCTCATGAAGACTCCGAGCTAATCCACAGACAAATTCCTTGTAAGAAGACAGTTATATGGAGAAGTGGTACAGAGTAGGAGATTCAGGAAATGGGCCACTGAGGACATATCTTCGGGCTGTATCCTATCCTGCCCCCTTCCTAGATGCCCATTTTCTCTTCTTCCTGATTGCCATGACTTTGAAAATCACTGGTCCACTATATGCCTCTGCTGTGATTACATTTACATAGTGATGATATTAACCAATACTTATCTAAACAGTATGGAACGTAATCATGTCAGAAGAAGGGAGGGTTGAGGGAAAAAGGGAAGGGCCAGAGAGCTCTTAGATTTCAATTTGCCAGGCATGGTGGCTCACGCCTTTAATCCCAGCATTCAGGAAGCAGAGGCAGGTGGGCTGCTGTGAGTTTGAGGCTAGCCCGATCTACATAGTGCCAGAGTTACACAGTGAGACCCTGGTTTCTGTCTTATTTTTTTTTTAAAACAACTAAATTCTCATCTATAGAGGAAAGTCCACATATAATGCCTAAAATGGTTAAAAAGAGACCTGTAGAGCTAGCTAAATTTAGCGATGTGGAGGTAAATTAAAGAATATTCTGAAAGAGATTTTTAAATTTTGTGTAATGTTTTTAGGTACATGCATATGTACGTTAGGTTTGTGCACATGGATGCAGTGACTATAAAGGCCAGAAAAGAAGGTGGCGGGTCCCCGGCATCTGGAGTTACAGGTAGTTCTGAGCCACCCAATGTGGGTGCTGAGAATTGACCTCGGATCCTTTCTAAGAGCAGTATCTTCTGAGCCAAATCTCCACCCTCACCTAACAGGCTTAAGGGCTCCTTCTGGGGAGCGAGAGTGGGGTAGAGGTCAGCCCTGCATCACAAGGCTCAAAGAACTTATTCTTCCTTTAACTACATGCACACATAACTGCAACTTAAAAAAAAAAAAAAAGTATAAGTAGGCTATGGCTGCAGACAACTGCAGTCCCAGGTACTCAAGAGGCTGAGGCAGGTTCTCTCGAGCCCGGGTGTTCAAGGCCAGCCTGGGTAACATAGTGAGACCCTCTCTTCAAAAACAAAGGAGGCTGGAGATGTAACTGAATAGGAGAGCACTTGGCCAGCGGATGCAAAGTCCTGGATTTGATCCTCAGAAGGAAAAGAAAGGAAGAGAAGGGATGGGAGGAGAGGGCAGTAGGAAGAGAGAAGGTGGGAAGAGGAAAGGCAAGGAAGAGGGAGGAGAGGAGGGGAGGGGAGGGGTGAAAAAATAGGAAGGAGGGAGCGGGGAGGGGGGAAGGGAAAAGGAGGAGGGAAGGGAATGGAAGGACAGACTGAACTGCAGATAAACTGAAGAGAGTGTGACTGAAATTGATGACAGACGGAACATTCATCCACACACGAAGACAGCCTGGTAAGACGATCAGAGTTCAGAAAGAAAGAGAAAAGCAGAGGGGATAGGGCAGGTGTCTCACAAAGGGCACCAACTGGCAGCCGGTGTCTCACCCACAAGAGACACAGGGAAGTACCTACAAGGGCCCAGGGGAGATCGCTGACCACCACAACAACCTCTCTCCGGGCCGTCTATCGTCACAACCAGGAAAGAAGCCAAAGCATGTTGGATTTGTTACAAGGCCCACTCCAGAAGGCAGTAAGACCCCCTAAGAACAAGAAAGAGAATGGATGGAAGCCTTTTGAGAATCTACAGTAAATCAGGCAGCAGAGCAACAGTTTGTCTTTCAGGGGTCTCACAACACTCCAGCAAAGTGGGTGTCCTTAGTCCCTATTCAGACACGCCCATGTCTCTCACAAAGGAGGAGCCACTTGACAAAGGAACAGCTTGGAGGCAAATTCTGGTCTGTGTAAGACCCTACTTGCCGTTTCCATCCTACCGCCCAGCCCCTGACTAGGGTAGCAATGTCAAGACTGTAAGTCAGCTCCCTCTCCTCCTAAAATGACTAAAAATGTAAAATACTAAGCAAAGAGTCGGCGTAGTAACTAGTACTTACGACTGTAGCAGCAGAATCGAATGTGTCCCTAAAGAATGGGCAGAAGGTAATTCTGGGCACACCGTACAAAAGACATTGAGTTTTCATAAACTTTAGGGCCGGAGACTTTTTTTTTTTTTAATCAAGACGACATACGCCAGAGTCATCTGGGAAGAGGGAAGCTCAGCCCAGAAGCTACCTCAGGTAGATTGGCCCGTGGGCATGTCTGAGAGTCGTTTCTCTGGTTAACTGATGTGGGAGGGCCCGAGCCACTGTGCCACCCTGGGCAGATGGTCCTGCCTTGTGTAAGAAAGCAGGCTGAGCAAGCCAGCGGGGAGCAAGCCAATAAGCAGCTCTCCTCCATGGCCTCTGTTTCAGGTCCTGCTTCAGCTCTCCTCGGTTGCTATGCTGCAATACGGAAGTGGAAGGGAAATAAACCCTTTCTTCCCCAAGCTGTTTTCCGGCCAGCATTTTATGCAAATTAAAACAGTGAGGCATGCCTGCAATCCCAGCCCTTGAGAAGTGGAGGTGGGAGGGTTAGGGGTTCAAGGACATTGGAGATATATATATCAAAGCCAGCCTGGGCTGTATGAGACCCTGTCTCTAACACATAAACTTTTAAATCTTTCCAAAACGTAAACTTTTTAAAGGCTGTATCTATAGGATGACAATAACTCCACTCTATTATAGCCAATACCTTAGTTTCTTTGAGTATACAAATACATCATTATCTTGGAACTCAGTTCCGTCTTACCTATAGAAAAGGAGATAAAGGGGCCGGGGAAACATGACAAGTGACCAGTGTTTTAAACCATACCTCATAAATGGTTTTAGCATTAATGGCCACCTCATTACGACAGCGAACGAAGAAGACGCACAGTCCTTTCAGCTTGTCCGGAGCTGCGTTGTCTACATACAGTCTCATCATTTTTGCCCCTTTGGGTACTCCGGTGATAGTCCGACCACATTCTGAAAGCAAATGCTAAGAACTGAGCACACGGTCGGCCACAGAACTGACCCAGCCTGGCAAGTGAACGCTCAATGGCCATGCAAGCAGTCTATCCTACATTGGTAAGCCGTAGGCCAATGCCAGGACCTGTCTCAAAGCAGGCAGATGGCATTCCCGAGGACGCCCCCAGAGGCTGCCCTCTGGCCCCTATACCCCATACACACACGCATGCAGGTGCACCTGAATACACAGCAATACCCACGGACATACACACAGCGTTGTTTCGTTTTGTTTTGTTTTGTTTTGTTTTTTAAAGTGGTCTGAGAGTAAAAGGACAACCCGAATCATTGAAACAAAGGTATAGTAACCCGGTTGCATGTTAATTATCTTTGGAGTAATATAGGAAAGCCAGATGTTGCAACTAACAGCTGCAACATCCACAGACGTTGAGCCAGAACCACGAGGGGCAGACACTGGGCTCCAAAGAGGCATCATGACTACTTCTAGCCATCTGAAAACATATGGACAAAATGGTCCACCTGTTCCAGGGAACTGCAATTAAATTCTAATGGAAAAGCGTATTTCCCAGTAGAGGCTAGAATGTCTTTGATATCTCTTCCTAAAGCATGACAGCAATGTCTCAAATTGTTGGTTCTGAAAATGAAACTTTTTTTTTATTACACTTATTTTGTGTCTACCCACATCTGTGTCGAAGCACGCGCATGTGGGGGTCAGAGGACAACCTGTAGGGGTTGGTTCTCTCCTTCCACCACGTGAGTCCTACAGACTGAACTCCAGTCACCAGGCTTAGTGGCTGGTGCCTTTTACCTGATGAGCCATCCTGATGACCCTGGAGTGCTCTTAAGATAATGTTTTTAAAGATTTATTTTACTTCACGTATGCAAGTGCCTTTGCCCGCATATATGCCTAAAGTGCCGCCTGCAGTGCCAGTGGAAGCCAGCAGAGGGAATCAGGTGCCCTGGAACTGGAGTTACAGATGGTTGTGAGCCACCACATGGTGTCTGGAAATGAACCCGGGTCCCCTTGCGAGAGCAGCAAGTGCTTTTAATAGCTGAGACACATCTCCAAGCTATTCTTTTACACATGGTTTTCTGGTCAAGTTTTCACTGTAAGAGCGGAAACCCTCTACGAGTAAGAGGAAAAACAGGCTGTACTTCAACATTAATCAGATCCCTTTGAGCCCAGGGCCCTCAGAAAACATCCTTACCAAGCCCTGGTGCTTCTCCTTCCTGATAGAAGAATTTCAGCGTCTTACAACCGCCTTTCTCAAAAAAATTGCTGAATGGGTCGAGCTGTTAAAGAGAAAAATGAGCATCAATAAAATGATACAGGCTTTCCGGTGCGATGAAATAACTCCTGTACTCATGCTTCACCTACCTTAGTTAATCACTGTCCCTTTTCAGAGAGAGAAAATAAGAAAGACCTTCCTAAAGGGCCTGGTGGCATAGGTCTGTGATCCCAGCTACTCAGAAAGCTGAGGCAGGAGGATCATAGGTTCAAGGTCTGACTGGGATACTAAGTGAATCCATGGCCAGCCCGGGCAACTTAGAGAGATCCTCTCTCAAATATAAAAAGTCTAAAGAAAGCTGGTGGGGGCAGGGTTGGAAATAGATCAAAAAGCAGGAACGTGCAAGAAAGGGGTAAACAGCTAAACTGACTTAACTCCAATACAGACAGCAGGGAAGACAGGTGAAATTCATTTCTTGGTGTCCTAGTTGGCTTTCTGTTGCTGTGAGAAATACCATGACCAAGCTGGGCAGTGGTGGCGCATGCCTTTAATACCAGTACTCGAGAGGCAGAGGCAGGCAGATCTCTGTGAGTTCGCAGCCAACCTGGTCTACAGATGGTGGCTGGGACACACGACCGACAGAGCAATCCTATTTCTGAAACTGGCCCTCCCTTGAGCTGACGGTCATTGCACAACTGACTTCTATACAGCGTGTAGGAAGACATGTTGCCGGGTTTACCACAGGAGCCCTAACAGTCATTAGGATGGCAAGGCATTAAAACACAACCTGAAAAGGTCCGAGAGAATCCTCTTACTGTTAGGGTAATATTGCTGATAGTCCAGACGACCTGCAAAATCTATGTGCACAGCTCAGGGAAACACGAAAAGGAAGGGACATTAAGAACTTCAAGATGAAGTGGGGTTGGGGGGCATGGCTCACTTACAAGGTAGCTGTCTAGCATGTGTATATATGAAGTCCTGGGTTAGATCCCTCCTACCACAAGAAGAAGAAGGAGAGGCCGGGCGGTGGTGGCGCACGCCTTTAATCCCAGCACTCGGGAGGCAGAGCCAGGCGGATCTCTGTGAGTTCGAGGCCAGCCTGGGCTACCAAGTGAGTTCCAGGAGAGGCACAAAGCTACACAGAGAAACCCTGTCTCGCAAAACCCCCCCCAAAAAAAAAAGAAAAAGAAAAAAAAAGAAAAAAAAAAGAAGAAGAAGGAGGAGCAGGAAGAGGAAGACGGGGGGGGGGGGGGGAAGCAGAAGAGGAGAGAGAGGAAGAAGAAAAAAAGGAGAGAAGAGAGAGAGGGAAAAAAGGAGAAAGAAGATGGGGAAGAAGAAGAGGAAGAAAGGGGGATTATTTCAAGATAGTGTATTAGATCATTAAACCCTGACCAGGAACCTGTGTGATTCCACAGCTCACAAGTCCACACATGAAACCAGCCTTGACCGTAAGGTCCATTCTGGATGGGAACTTTGGTGACCTAGA
The DNA here is from genome assembly GCF_949786415.1 of Peromyscus eremicus. NCBI lineage: Eukaryota > Metazoa > Chordata > Mammalia > Rodentia > Cricetidae > Peromyscus > Peromyscus eremicus. The sequence continues at coordinate 7,107,991 of NC_081432.1, read as the reverse complement.
AAGTCACACCCTAGTTCCATCCAGTCGTTCTCTATGACGCCTCCTGTTTAATACACACATCTCCTGGGTAGAGAGTGATAGAGGAACACACCGAGGTCCATGTACACCCATGCTCCTACACACCCACACACAAGTACACACCCCAAAATAAAGGCAAAAACATAACAAATGATGGTTAAGACTTCAGCTTACCGATGGGCAATCCAAAATTAGTTCTTCCACAGTTACTATGTCCAGCCCAAGCATTTCTGATAGAATTTCAAATATGTATTTGTATAAGGGGTCAATTCTCATTTTCCGGTTTTCCCTTGCTTCTCGGAATCTTGCCTAAAAGAGGTGAAAACATGTATAAAAATGTTAAGTATGAGACAGGTGGATCCCTGTTGAGTACAAGGCCAGCCTGGTCTACAGAGGGAGTTCCAGGACAGCCAGGACTGTTTCACAGAGAAACCCTGTCTTGAAAATAAAATTGTTAAGTATGAAGAAAATGTGGCCCTCAGGAAGCAGAGGCAGGTGGATTTCTGTGAGTTCGAAGCCAGCCTGCTCTACAAACAACCAGGGCTGTTACACAGAGAAACCCTGTCTTGAAAAACCAAAGAAAGAAACAGGTGTTTTCAAACGATGCAAAGTCTCAGGACTTTCCCCCAGCAAGCCCTGTCAGCTGCAAACCTGTCTCTCTTTGAGGGTCTCCTGGAGGTTTGGAATGCCACTCATACTTCGGCGGTACTTGGAGGCCCGCCGGGAAGACTGCGAAAGCCCATCCGACAGCACTGACTGCACAGGCCTCGGGGCGATCCTCGGTCGGACCCGGCTCTGGCCCTCCTCATCGTCCGGCAGCGTTATCTCCTCGTCTGAGGGAATCAGACTCCTGTAGTCAGTCACAGAAGGACCAGCGGACGGTCCAGTGGTGGGCGTGGCATCCGTGCCAGGGGTGGGCTCTCCTTCCGCAGGGGGCTGGGAGTCATCTCCTGGAGGGGGCGGGGCCTCGCCCTCCTCGGGGGGCGGGGCCTGCTCCTCGGGAGGGGGCGGAGCAGTGCCTTCTGGAGGGGGCGGGGCTTCCTCCATAGGAGAAGGAGCCTCTTCGCTCTGGGGAGGTGGGACTGAGCTGTCTTCCTCAGACTCCATCTTTCAACGCGGTTTCCTCCTGTAGATCTTCGACGTCAAAACCTAGAATTACAAAGTATTTTCATTGAGATTTGTGCAGGTAACTTGACCATTGGGTGTTTTTATTTCTCCCAGTGATGGCTAATCTTGGTTGTCAATTTGACACACTTTGGGTGGGAAGATGTAACCTCAATTGATGAATTGCCTACATCGGATTGGCCTGTGGACGTGTCTGTAGATTATGAATTGATAGTGGAGGGCCTAGCCTACTGTAGGTGCTACCATCCCTAGGCTGGTGGGCCCGGGCAATGTAAGAAAGGGAGTTCACCGGAAGGCTGGGAGCAAGCAAGAGAGGCAGTCGGTAAGCCGCTTTCCTTCACGTTCCTTACTGTGGTTTTGCTTGAATTCCTACCCTGACTTCCCTCAGCGGTGAACTGGGGACCTGAAAACGTAAAATAAACCCTTTCTTCCCCAAGTTCCTTTTGATCATGGTGTTTATCAAACAGAGAATAAACTAGGACATTTCCCTTAAAGCTAGACAGGGAAAAAAAAAAAAAATCATCCACTCCTTTACCATGTTATCTGAACAAGCTAAGGTTACAACAGTTCTAGAGAGAGGATTTTTTTTTTTTTTTGGCTTATGAGACAGGGTTTGTAGCTTTGGAGCCTTTCCTGGAACTCATTCTGTAGCCCAGGCTGGCCTCGGACTCACAAAGATCCGCCTGCCTCTGCCTCCTGAGGGCTGGGATTAAAGGCGTGCGCCACCATCGCTCAGCTTTTTTTCTTTTTTTTTTTTTTTTTTTTTTTTTTTTTTTTTTTTTTAAAGGTCTTCATTTTTATTCTTTATGTACAAAGACTAGCATGATCTGTTTCATTGTGGAGAGAGTCTTGAATAATCCATTCAAGGTCGCTTAGTCCAACTTAATGAAGCCGATGTCCTTCGCGTACTGGCGGAAACACTGACGGCACATGTTCAGGCCGTATTTCCGGATCAGACCGTGGCGGTTAGAGCAGACGCGGCAAGAGCGAGAACCCTGGCCGAACTTCCGCGGGTGACTCCAGTAGAGCTGCTGGTGACCCATCTTGCCTGCGGACGGCCAACGAGGAGAAAGGCTTTTTTTTTTTTTAAGGTGACAGCAGACAAATTTATATGTTGTTTTTTCAAGGCTAAGTGCTCACTTGATTTTGCTATGGGGTTAGGAAACTGTGCCATCTTCGGGATAGTATTTAAAAAATGCCATTATGACAGTCTTTTTTTTTTTTTTTTTTGGTTTTTCGAGACAGGGTTTCTCTGTGTAGCTTTGCACCTTTCCTGGAACTTGCTTTGTAGACCAGGCTGGCCTCGAACTCACAGATGGGCCGAGCGGTGACGGTGGTGGTGGTGGTGGTGGTGCACACCTGTAATCCCAGCACTCGGGAGGCAGAGGCAGGCAGATCTCTGTGAGTTCAAGGCCAGCCTGGGCTACAGAGTGAGTTCCAGGACCACCAGGGCTATAGAGAGACCCTGTTCAAAAAATCAAACAAAACTCTCAGGCTATGGTTGTTTCGTGGTGGTAGGCCATTTGCCTAGCATGCATGAGGCCCTTGGATCAATCACCAATTCCACAAAAGAAGCATAGGGGACAAGAGGAAAACTGTTATTCTCCAGCCCAGTGACGTGATCACACTCATAATCCCAGTGCTCACAGGCTAAAGGGTTGCTGCAAATTTGAGGCCAGCTTGCTCCACACAGTGTGTCCCAGGGCTATATAGCAAGATTTTGTCAGAGAGAAAGAGGAAGAGAGAGGAGGAGGAAAAGGAGGGAGGAAAGGACTATTATTCTCAAATTATCTGGTTTCTTTTAATTAGCCTCTATTATTTACACTATCAAAGAAAAGCTAAAATTAAATCATCATACGTTAAGAAATCAGTATGCAATAAATCTCAATGAGTTTTCCATCTCAAAATGGATACTATTTTTTTAAGTGGAAGCACACAATAAATTCTCAGAAAACATTATTACCCTACATAGTTTATTCCCTGGTGATTTTAGATAATTGAATTGAGATCTGTGTGCTTTCAGAATTGGGTGAGAAGAGACTTGCAAATACACTAGTTTCAACTGCCTGTTTTAGTAGTAATGAACATTCAGAGCTGTTACAGGTCTTTCTAATTACTTAAGTAGACAGTAGTGATCTCTCTCTTTTTTAATTAACTAATTAATTAATTTTATTCTAGATTTTTTTTCCTGGCTTTTTCAAGACAGGGTTTCTCTGTGTAGCCTTGGCTGTCCTGGAACTCATTTTGTAGACCAGGCTGACCTCAAACTCAGAGATCCACCGTTCTCTGCCTCCCAAGTGCTGGGATTAAAGGCGTGAGTCACCACTACCCAGCTTTATTTTGTTATTTTTATGTGTATGAGTGTTGTGCCCTGCTTATATGCTGGCTCACCATGTGAGTCCCTGGTGCCCGCAGACATCAGAAGAGAGCTTCAGAGCCGCAGGACTGGAGTTACAGGTGGCTGTGAGCAGCCACGTGAGTGCTGGGAATCAAATCCCAGTCCTCTTCAAGAGGAGTCAGTGCCCCTAACCACTGAACCATCTCTCCAGGCCATGTAGGGATCTTTCTAAACTTAGACCAATCATTCTACTTTCCTACTTCAAATTCTTTTCTGGGGGTGTTGGATACTATGCTTAGAGAACTGAAGCTTAGCTCTCACTACCACAGGGTGGCTCACAGCCACTTATAACTCTAGTTCCAGGGTATCCAAAGCCTTCTGAACCCCACAAGCACCTGGAGCAACACACACACACACACACACACACACACACACACACACACACAAGCTATCAGTATAGTAAATCTTAAAAGCAAAAGATATATGGTTACATTTTTAAAAGGAACAAGAACCTGCTGTACACCTGTAATCCTGGTAATTGGAAAGGAGGGTTGTGAATGGAAGCCTGGGCCACACAGGGAAATCCCGTCCCAAGCAAACAAATAAATATTAAATAAACACACATGAAAGTCAAGAGATAGCACATTGGACAATGATACCAACTGTATAAAAATCTGTATTTTTAACTGTATAATACTGACTGTATTAAAAAAAAAGTATTCACATGTGGGTACAACATTTTATCGGTTCTAAGATGCATACTTTAAGAAGGGTTAACTGACCCAGGCATGTTGTTTTTAACTAAATCTCAGTCATTCAATTTTACCAATAAAGACTCAGAAGCCAGGTGCTGGGGTAAAAGCCTGCTAGCTCAGAGAGGCAGAGAAAGCACCAAGCTTACCTCCCTTCTCAGCTGACATCCCCAAAACCTTTTTCTTCCTATGCTGTTTCAAACACAACTTCCAACTGCATGTCATTTCCTTCTACTTCCTCTGTGTCTCCACCCAGATACCCAGTCGACTGGTCGGCAGAGGAGCTGGAGAGATGGCTCAGCAGTTGAGCACACTCCAGAGGACCTGGATCAATTCCCAGCACCCACATGATGGGCAACAACCATCTGTAACCATCAGGGAACTGATGCCCTCTTCTGGCCTCTGTGGGTACCAGGTATGCATGGCACCCAGGCACAGACAAACATGTAAGACAAAACATCCACACTCATAAAATAAATTAACAACAACAAAAAGAATGAGAGAAAGGAAGGGAGGGACGGAGGGTGGGAGGGAGGGAGGGAGGCAGGCTGAGAGAGGCTGGCAAGCAGAGAAACTTCTGGGTGAAAATATTTTCCAATGAAGATGAGATGTAGGGCTGGGGGTGGGGTGGAGGATGAAAGAGGGGTGTGTTTTATACAGAAGGTGAATCCTATGGCGCCCAACATGCAGGGAAGCCAGAAAAGCCAAAGTTAGCTCAGCAACCTTGGTGAATTCTGTGGTGAGAAATTAGGGCTGCGGGAGAATGGTGATTAAGTTCAGGAATAGAAAACAAGCCTGGAAGGGAAGATCTTCTTCGTTGTTGTTGTTGTTTTGCTTTTTAAGTGTGAATGCCTGTAGAAGCCAGAAGAGTGTCCTGAACCATCTCCATATGCTGGGAACAGAATGCAGGTCCTAAGCAAAAGCAGCAAGTACTCTCCCCCCCCCCCCCCCCCCACGAAACAGGCTTTCTCTGTGTAGTTTTGGTGCCTGTCCTGGATGTCTTGCGCTGTAGACCAGGTTGGCTTCGAACTCACAGAGATCTGCCTGCCTCTGCCTCCCGAGTGCTGGGATTAAAGGTATGCGCCATCACCTCCCGGCTTGAGGGACTCTTTAACTACTGAGCCATCATGCCAGCCTCTGGTTTTTGTTCCTCCCTCCCTCCCTCTCTCCCTCTCTCCCTCCCTCCCTCTCTCCCTCCCTTTGGTCCGTCTTTTCTTGCTTCTCTTCTTTCTCCTTCCCTCCTTGCTTCTTTGCTCCGTCTTCTCCGCCCAACCATGCATACTAAGCGATTACGGCCGGGTGTTTCACTCCTGACCCCTAACTTCCATTCTTAAAAAGGAACAGGCCAGGATGTGGAGTCAGACGCCCATCATCGATGACAGGGATTGACAGGTAGCAGCGATTCCACTGGGAGTTGGGCTGGAGCCCTACCCCTCCTAGGTGGCAGCTGCTACACCCGCCCCAAGCTTGGCGTCTACCACTCACTCGCCTTCCTGCAAACGGGTGGCTTGGCTGTCTCGAACCTTAGACCTCCAAAGCGGGACCCCAACGCGGCTACTCTGGTAGAGCTGCCCTCAGCCTCCGCTGCCACCCAGGCTCAGCCGTTGAGACTACCCGGGCCCCCTCGCGCTGGCTCACGCAAGATGCGGCTCCCCGCGGGGTGCCTCGCTGTTGGGGTGCTGCAAGGAAAGGGCATGCATATCAGATAACTCACCCATGCAGTCTGAGGAGTAAAACTTGACTTGGGGGCTCTGAGCACAGAAGGGCATGTACCTGCAGACAGTAATGGGGGCGCGGGGAGCTCGGTCCTTTACACTTATCTAAAACACGGTGAGAATTCAATATCCATGTGCCCATAACTTGAGCGCATTCTGAGAAAACCTTTGAGGGGAGCAGCATAGAACTGTGTACATTGCTAACAATGCTTCCTATGAGTTTTACATTTCCTAAAATTGCTTAGTGTTACATTTGAGGGTCGTAATGACTTAGCCGTGTTAGTTTGCTGGGAGTGATGTGCCATAGCCTGGGAAGACTGAAGAAAAGGGATGTAATAGTGGCAGTAGTAAGCTGGGCGGTGGTGGCGTGCCTTTAATCCCAGCACTCGGGAGGCAGAGCCAGGCGGATCTCTGTGAGTTCGAGGCCAGCCTGGGCTACCAAGTGAGTTCCAGGACAGGCGCAAAGCTACACAGAGAAACCCTGTCTCGAAAAACCAAAAAAAAAAAAAAAAAAAAGTGGCAGTAGTAGTAGGATGGAGCTTGAGACACCTGGGATAAAGACCACAGACTCAATCCAATTTTAATTAAAGGATTTATTGTTTGTTGCTAGCAGGACAATGTCCTCAAAGTCCAGTCTCAGGTGTGTCGTGTAGGTAGGGTACGGGGAAGGGTTTTTTGTTTGTTTTGTTTTTCAAGACTGGGTTTCTCTGTGTAGCCTTGGCCCATCCTGAAACTCATTCTGTAGAGCATGCTGGCCTCGAACTCAGGCTGGGATCAAAGGCATGTGCCTCCACTGGGCTGAGGGGAAGGTTTGTTGTTTTTTTTTAAGAGATTGATTTATTTATTATGTATACACCATTCTGCCTCCACGCCAGATCTCATTATAGATGGCTGTGAGTCATCATGTGGTTGCTGGGAATTGAACTCAGGCCCTCTGGAAGAGCTGCCAATGCTCTTCACTGCTGAGCCATCTCTCTAGCCCTTAGGGGAAGGGTTTTTAAAGGTGAAAACTGCAAGAGGACCTTCAATGTCTGCACAAGCAAGCAAAAAACTGGTCTGTTCTGCCAAGGTAAGTGGTCAAGGCAACCCAAAAGAATCTTTGGGTGTCTTCATAAGCAAGTTATAGAAGCCAAAAACAAAACAAAACAAAACAAAAAACCGGCAGTTAGTCATTCATATCCTTATCTTAACAAAGCAGATGCTTATGACTGTACATTTCCAGGTGAGGGTCCCTAGGTCAGGGTTGTTTTCTGAGAACTCATCTTCCAGGAATTTGAGTTTAGAGCAAACAGTCATTAAGTACTAAGATGGAGGCCTAACCCAAAATGGAGTCAACTTGATGGGATTTACAATCACTTAACAGACATGCTTCCGGGCAGGTCTGTGAGGGACTGTCTAGACAAGTGGGTTAATTGAGGTGGGAGACTCACTCCACACGTAGCCGACACCATTCCACGGGCTGAGGTCCTGGAGTAAGTACCACAAGACCTGAGCTGAGCATGAGCACTCATCTCTTTCTGCTTCCCAGTCTGACGCAATGGGACCAGATGCCTCAAGCGGCTTCCACTGTCACGTGACTGAAGTGAACCCCAGGATTGGTTGTGAGCCAAAATAAACCGTTCCTGCCTTAAGTTGGTTGTGTCAGATAATTTGCTTGGTAACTAGACAAGAATCTAAGACATCTTCATCAGAATATCATTTACGTCATGGTTCTTTCCCCTCCCCTTTGTAGGTTTTTCTAGAGCATCCTGGGAAGAATCATCTTGGAGAGATACAGTCCACTATGATTTGGGAAGGAAAAAGTCACCTAACCTGTGAATATGCCGTCACCATCTACCTCGTAAATATTGGTGAAAAACTTCTTCAATCCACAACAGAGGACTCACTGTTCTGCCATTCTCCTTTGGGACAATTCATTTCAATCTGTTTGGGATGCTCGCTTTGCTCAATAAACCGCCACCATGCTGTCTCTTGACTGAATTCTTTCCTCTGAGATAACAAGAGCCAAGAGAACCCTTGTAACAGACAGCGATGTAAGTAAGCCAGAGTGAACGGGCGGGAAAAGCTGCCAGGTGGCAAGATAGAGTGTGAAGCTTAGGGCGAGGCTGTCTCTCTGTAAGACACAGAGTACATCCATCTGCAAGACCTGACTTTGGGAGCCAGGGCTGCTCCCTTAGCTACGTCAGCAACAAAAATAAGGTCCCAGCAAGCACCACCTGATGAAAGCGGTGAACACTTCCCAGGAGACAGAGATCCATTTGTTTACTGTTCTTTATACAAGATGCCGAGCAGGTCATCTAGATTCCTAAGCCGCCCACAACTGCCACCTGCTTCTGGTCCATAGTGTCCACAGAGGACATGGGTAGCAGAGATGCTGGTGAATCCATGTGTCCATTCTGTCATTTACGGAGCTCTAAGTCATAAGCACCTCTCTCCTGTTGGTGGAGTTTTCTTATCCTCTTTTGGCACGGATTAGGCCTCTGAGGTTTGGCTCCTTGCCATCTTTCCATGTCATGCCTACATCTATATATTCTGACCTAGTTAAGAAACAAATTACTGAATAGAATATCCTATAGAATTTTAAATATATTCATATACCTTAACTAGTAGCTATTCCTTTGAAAATAGATAGGAAAGAAATAATACTAGGAGCTGGATAGGTAGCTCAGCTGTGAAGAGTGAGAGGGCAGAGGATGGAGTTCAGATCCTATCCTCAGATTAGGAGTTTCTCAGTCACTTACAAACTCCAGCTCTAGAGGATCCAATGCCTTCTTCTGGCCTCCACTGGCACCTGCTCATACCCACATATAGACAGACACATTTCATAAAAATAAGCTTTTTAAAAAGAAATAATACTAAATAGAGGCAGAGCTTTTGTTTGAAAGATACATGTTGCTATATTGTGTTTGTGGGCACCAGGATTCATACAATAGCTTCATTAGGTTTGGCAGAAAACTAGGTTCATGGAACACTGCCAAAAGAGAGCACTCTTGGGATGGCCAAGACACAGGAAAACTATGAGTAAAACAGAGCTCTCCTGAGGCATAAGAAAGTAAACACCATGTAGCATGTGATAGTATACCTCTCCCCTCCCCCCTACACACACTGAGGCAGGAAGACCCACTCTACATGTGGGAGACACCATTCATGTGGGCTGAGGTCCCTGTCTGAATACAAAGGGGCTAGTGAGCTGAGCATTAGCATTTCTCTGTCTCTCTCTCTCTCTCTCTCTCGTCTCTCTCTCTCTCTCTCTCTCTCCATCCTGACTTCACACACAATGTGACCAGCTGCCTCAAGCTTCCACCACCATGACACATGTATATGTATAAGACATTAAATGCCCTGGACCTTGAGAATAAAATGTCCTAGACAGTGCAAAGGGGTATATACAGAAAACATTTAGCACAGTAGTACCTGGAAATGGCCTAACCAATGTTCGCTGTTATTAGCAGTAGTAGAGTATTACTGTTATTAATAGTTTAGTAGAGTATACTAATGTAGTGAACAAAGGTATTGAACTGGTGATCAGAAAACCTGAAATTCAGTACTGGAATTTTCCTACTCGGCTATAATTAATTAGTTGACTAACCCCAATTGTGAAATCACTCTACTCCTGCGTGTCCTCATTTAAAAACAAAATGTTCTAACTTTCTTCGAGTTTTCAAAACTCTAGAACTTCAGGATGAGCTTGACTTCAAGCCTCATCAAGAAGGCAAAATGTTACGTTGCTGACAAAAATAAAAAGTCCAAACAAATTACGCAAAATGCTTAGATGTCACAGGGTAAAGGCAACAAAACTGCACAAGTTATCAGTATCTGTTCTGCTGTCATTGTCCTAGCGTAATCACATAGTCTTACTGTGGGATAATAACTTAAGTAACCAAACATTTTAGTAAAATATATGTAATTATTTTTTAAAGATTTATTTTTGCCAGGTGGTAGTGGCATGTAGTGGCTAGTGGCTGGCTGTTCTGCTTCTCTGATCTTTCAGCTTTTACCCTGATATCTGGCTCTGGGTTTTTTATTAAAAGGCCATCTAAGATTCGAACAACATCTGGCATCCAACTTGTGGGGCACAAATTCATGAAAAAGCCACTTGCCTGTGGCCTTGCAGGTTCAGGTTCAGGCGCGAGCCGCACGCAGCCAGAGTCTCCACCCCACATGGGCTGAAATCCCTAACCCAATGTCTAAGTTTTTGTTGCAGCCTTTTTGCAGCAAACTCCACTAGTTTTTGGACTCCCCAAACCGTGAGAGTTAGCCGCTTTCTCACGGTTTCTTGTACAGACAGCTGGCTCTTTGGCTTCTTCTCTCCTGGTGGGTTGTGAGCTCTCCTTAGATCCCCATCTTCGGGCTGCTACCACATGAGGTGTCTACCTTGAATGTAGCACAAATCTTAAAAGGTCTTATTAACAAAAACAAACCCGGAGCCAGGTATTGGGGTGAATGCTGAAAGATCAGAGAAACAGTACAAGCCACATCCAACCTCATCTCGCCAATTCCTCAGCTAATCTTGTTTCCTCAAACTGGAAGCCTCTGTGGCCTCATCCGAATGGATCTCAGCTGAACTGCTGCTAAAAGCCTAAAAGCTTAACAGAACTTAGTTCCTGGCCCTCATGCCTTATATACCTTTCTGCTTCCTGCCATCACTTTCTGAGATTAAAGGTGTGTGTCACCATGCCTGGCAGTTTCCAGTGTGGCCTTGAACTCACAGAGATCCACATGGATCTCTACCTCCCAAGTGATAGGATTAAAGGTGTATGTGCCACCATTTTTCTGGCCTCTATGTCTGTCTAGTGGCTGTTCTGTTCTCTGACCCCAGATAAGTTTATTAGGGTGCACAGTATATTGGCGGACACAATATTAGCACACTTGAAACCCATTTGGGCTTCTACTGCTCTATGCAGAAGCAGTTACCCTTACATCTGAATTGTCCTTTGTCAGCAGATTTGGTGAGACAATTGAGATTTCTGACCCCACTCCCACCCCCCACTCCCCCACCCCCAAGACAGGGTTTCTCTGTGTAGTTTTTGGTGCCTGTCCTGGATCTCACTCTGTAGACCAGGCTGGCCCGAACTCACAGAGATCTGCCTGCCTTTGCCTTTCAAGTGCTGGGATTAAAGGTGTATACCATCACCACCTGGCCAATTGGGATTTCTTTCTTTTTTTTTTTTTTTTTTAGAATTATTTATTTATTATGTATACAGAAGAGGGTGCCAGATCTCATTACAGATGGTTGTGAGCCACCATGTGGGTGCAGGGAATTGAACTGAGGACCTCTGGACGAGCAGTCAGTGCTCTTAACCTCTGAGCCATCTCTGCAGCCCCCAATTGGGATTTCTTAAAGGGATAAATTAGTTAAAAGATAATTTTTTTTCCCACATTAAAAATGGGAAACATTTTTACAATGGAAGAAATTTGGTCTCTGACTATACATTAAGTGGTCTCAAAATGGAACAATTAAATGAGAAGATAATTAATGTAGATGGGATTTATATAATGTCAATTATAAATATTTGTTTGATAATTTTTGTTTTATCATTAAAAAGGTTAATTAATATGAATGCTAAGATAAAAATTTCAGAAAACCTTGTTAAAACAGATGATAGAGAAATTCATATCCAGACAGAGGAATTTAAAGGTGAATCAATCTCAGCATTGCATTATATGGTTACAGAGAAATGGCCTAAGGCTTTCAAACAGCCAACCTTAATCTATCTAGTAACCTACAGGAAATGCCAAATGCTCAAGGCCGTGTAAGAGCTAACTAGACTCCTGTACAAATGTTAGACTTAGGAGATTTAAAGCAGCTATAGTGTCATATGGTATGCATCCCCGTTTGTGAAGCAGATGTTAAACTCATGGTCAACTTGTAATAGAATTATCCCTCAAGACTGGAGAGATTTGGTTACAGCTGTCTTAGAAGTTGGTCCCCAATTACGATGGAGAATCTGGTGGAAAAATGAGGCTAAGACCACTGAACAACAAAGTAGGGCTAGAGATATGGAAATCTCCCAAAATTAACTTCTTGGAGAGGAAGATTATGCTAATATAGAAAGGCAATCTCTATATGATGACCATACTCTGGCCTTATGCCAAATGGCAGCCTTGAATGCTTGGGACAGAATTGAAGCTAACGAACAATGCAAAAGGATAATTAGGCCATTAAAGGCAAGATCAGCACCCTTGGAGGAGGAATGGATGGATCCAAGATACAATGAATATTGAATTTCATGACCATGATGATGCTTAGATAGGAGAGATTTGAAGAAAAATAGTAATGTCAGATGTTTCAATTGTGGTAAACAAGGTCACCTAAAAAGGGACTATAAACAGGATATTCCTAGAAAAAATGTTTTTTCAGGAACAATGGCAACAGAACACCCCTCCCTTCTAGATTATGCAGAAGGTATGGTAAAGGCAGACACTGACTAATGAGCATAGATCAACAAGGGACAGACAAGGTAATCCTTTGCCTTTGCCATCAGGAAACTCCCTGAGGAGCCTCTCACAGACCCCCACAGCATATTTGGTTTAGTCCTTTCCTGTCACCATGGAAAAAAATCCTTCCCAGAGCAATTAAAGAACCTAATGCCTATTGTAAAAATCATACTGCTTTGGATGACAGAACAACCATAGAAGAGAGAACAAAAAAATTGAGGAGAAACCATAAACCAAAATTGATAAAGATTAGATTTGGAAACTCCGCAAAGTTAGGGTTGGGGAAGGGTTTTGTTTTTGTCTTTCAGGAAAATGAAGGCTAAGGAATTTGATAAATGAGACCTCTGAAGAACAAGGACAAATCATCCAGAAAAAAAATGTCCCACAAAAAAGATTTTTTGCCTAATAGTGACCTTTGAAGTCTTTGAAAAGATGATGCAATCCCACAAGGACAACTCCACATGGACTATGATAACACCACCACACTGACAAACACCACACAATGATCAGTGTGGACTACAAACTGCTCAGGACAATCTGGAAGTTGCTAGCTGAGATGATCCAGCCTCTCAGACTACTCTATCCAGGACTTGGGACAAGCCCTGTATTTTCCCATTATGCAGAGACTGGACAACAAATGATATAGCTACCTCTCCCACAACTTGACAATTAGCCCAATAATTTTCTTTTCAGGATCCCCTAAAGATACCTTTGCCCTCAGACAGCAGGAAGTTAATTTTAAGAAAGTGACATTTCCAAGAGGTGGGATGGGTGATTTTTTTTTTTTGTCATTCAATGGATTATGGATAATTGTCATTGTTTAGGATGGTTGGTTACAAGTTGGTAATTGATAATAGTCATAGAAAAAAAAACTAAACACGGAGATTAGATTCAAGGTTCTTGTTTGAAAAAAATAAAAATAAAAATAAAAAAGAGGATATAGATGAGAGGTAGATTATTGAATCTACTCTGAAAAGAAAAAAGAAAGATTTTGATATGTAAGATAAAAAGGTAGATTATTGAATCTACTTTTAGAGAGCAACAACTAGTTTTAAATATTTTACATTGGATTGGATTTTTGTATGATGTATACAAATTTTGTATAGTTATACAAATTTGAGATTAATTTTGTTAGAAAATACTGTACATATATTTCTAATCTTGTTCAAGGTATTGTGCCTATACAGCTTATTTAACAATGTAATGTAAATTGCTAGTCTTTGAAAATTATTACCAACTAATTAGGATATAAAGAAATGCAAGTTAGTATTTAGTCACCTATTACAATTGAACATGTAGTCAGGTTAGGTATGTTTTTAAGGTCAAACAGAGATATATTTTAAATAAAAAGGTCATCTTCAAACACTTCAAAGATCTACAGAATATGGCATTTAAGATGTTTTAATAACATAGATTTTTTTTTTTAAATTACAATGAGACATGTCTGCTCCTGGCAGCACCAATCTACTTCAGAGAAGATGATGAGCATCAAAAAAAACTCCAAATGGTGTAACTGATTGGTCATGTCACAGGTGTGTGGGTTCACAAGGGTCCACGGAATAAAGACTCAGAGGCATCTTAAGAATGTATCTAGCCTTTCATGGCTGCAGGGGGGTCCATCCTCAAGGGACTGAAGCACTATTCCTTTTTATTTTATTTCTCTCCATTACAGTTTAGCCAGTTAATTTCCATGTACTCAAAACAGCCTGAAAGGGGCTTCAACAATGCAATGCCAAGTGCAAATTCCTCGATTGTTCAGGGACCATAGTTTTCCAGGTTTCCTGAATCAAGTTTTGCATAGGCCCTTGTACCCTTGGGAGACTCTGAGACAGGATTCACCTAGAGGGCAACAAGAGAAACAAAAGGTGTCTGCTAAACAAAAGATGGATTAGGGCTAGGTGCTACTCTCTGGAGGCAGGCCAGGTGCGGCTCTGCAGGAATACCACCACAAAATGGAGTTTACTTTCTTTGTGGCAAGTTAGCCACTGGGCAAGGAAATGCCCTTGCCTCGACTGCTGACAGTGTGCTCTCCAAAATGGACAAGCAGGACACAAAAGAAAGAACTGCCAAACCTTGCCAAGACAAGGTAGGAAGGCTCCATCACAGATGAGTCTGTCAGATACACTAGGCCTGTAAGCCAAAGATAGTTGGCCCAATGTTGCGGAGAAATCTTGGGTGACTGTCTGGGCAGCCAGCTGTTTCTGTCATTTCTCATATTTTTTAGAAGTCACTTGTTTGCACTTCCTGTTTACTTAGGTAATATTTCCTTCTCGAGTCTCTTAGGGAGTTGAAGACTAGATAATTATAGCTTTTCTTGTTAACAACTTCAGAAAATAAACTCACTACAGAGGTTTTAATTTATATATTTGAAAGACATCAAAAGATAGTTTTCAGTTGATAATACAAGTTAGGATAGAAAGCGAATTAGGTACATCATTTTAGACTCACCAAAATAGGATAAATAATAGAGTATTTTCTCTGAATCTGTCAAATGTTAATGGGCTGGACATTGTTAATATAATTCTTGACTGTATATATTGTATATACTTATTGTATACAGTTTTTCTTATATTGGTTATAACCTTCTTTTATTATTTTAGACAAAAAAAAGGGGGGAAATAGGGTGATATATTGTGTACCCTTATAAACTTGCTTGAGGATCAGAGGATAGAACCAGCCACTAGATTAGACATAAAAGTCAGGCAGTGGTGGCACACACCTTTAATCCCAGCACTTGAGATCTCATGCTTTTGTTTGGGAAGCACACATGCCTTTAATCCCAGGAAGTAATATGGCAGGACAGAGAAAGGCATATAAGGCGTGAGGAAACAGGAACTCATTCTCTTTTGGCTGAGAATTTCATAGAGGTAAGGACTAGTGGCTGACTGTTCTGCTTCTCTGATCTTTCAGCTTTCACCCTGGTATCTGGCTCTGGTTTTTTTAAAAGACCATCTAAGATTCGAATGGCACACATCTTTAGTCCCAGCACTCAGGAGGCAGAGGCAGAAGGCAGGCAGATCTCTGTGAGTTCGAGGCTAGCCTAGTCTACAAAGTGAGAGCCAGGACAGCCAGGGCTACACAGAGAAACCTGGTCTGGGGGGGCGGGAAGAAAAGTAAAGTAACAGATACACGTCCCTGAGAATGAGTTGAATTGTGTCCCCTGAAGAATGTGACATTATTTGGCAATAGAGTCTTGACAGATGCGGTTAAGTATTGTGGGATAATATTTTTTTCTACATTGTGAAGATGTGTCTTTGCCTGGGCACCTTCTGATTTGATTTAATAAAGAGGAGGGGGATCAGGTGTCCAAAGTCTTCCTCAGCTATAACAAGTTCCAGACCAGCCTCATATACATGATACCTTGTCTCAAAAACAAGGGGGTTGGAGAGCTCTGTGGAAGTTGTTGGAATTTATAGTTTCTTAAATAAGGACGACAATTTCTAAATTGCTCCTCCCCTATAATCCCTCTATGTCCTTCTGCTTGAATATGTAGTACTTACATTTTTAGGCTTTTTTTAAAAGGTATTATAAAACATTTATACTATATAGAGAGAAATAATGAATAATACAATAACTATTCATTTGCCTAATGCGTACCTTAAATTGAAGCACAGTCAACTCTTAAATTCTCTGGAGATCTCCTACTCTTCTCCTTCTCTTCCTCCACTTAGGCTGAAGGGAGCAGGCAAAAGCACCTTGTCCTAAGTACTGCCATTTTAACTTCAGATTCCATTTTAACTGTAAGGTGAAACAAAGTTCAGGTTCCCAAGTCTTAGGGGATCTGGGAACTTACCAATGACTGACTGACCTCCTCCTTAAACAACAGAGGTAGTCTGTTCTGCTCCTTAGTTTTCTAGAACTTTATGGCTGTTCCTAACAACAGAAAGAACAAATGAATCTGATTGGTTGGACTGAAAGGCTTCCATTCTATGCGGTTGACAATGATGGAACACTTAAAGAAAGCCCCCAATCCTTGAATCCTGATTGGTAAAAAAGGTAACTCTAACTTGGCATAGGTGTGTTTATGGTTTTGTGCTTATAAACCCTGCTTCTGCACCTGCTTGGGACTGTCAGGAAAAGCAAGGCTCCAGAGTCCCTGTCCTGCAGCCTTGATCAATCAGCAACCCTGCTTATGTGGTGATTTATTAAGGACTTTAGAACCCATAAGTGTTGTCTCTCTCCTTTCTCATGGCACAACAATGGACACAGGTGTGCCAAGTTAACTCTCTTTGTAGACCAGACTGCCCCCCAAACTCACAGAGCTCTGCCTGCCTCTACCTCTGGCACCCACACTGGGTTTAAAGATGTGCACCACTTTAGAAATCCTGATCTTGAACTTGAATTTGCTTATTCCCAGGAGCTTCCAGATACCATGACTGGATTAAGTTTTGTTATAAATAATATACTATATTGTTTTGCATATTTTAAATCTTTTGAAAAATGATACTGTGTTATGTGTATTACTCTACCAATTACAGTAGTGTTGTGGAATATTTTTTTTTAAGATTTATTTATTTATTATGTATACACTCTTCTTCTTGCAGGCCAGGCGAGGGCACCAGATCTCATTACAGATGGTTGTGAGCCACCATGTGGTTGCTGGGAATTGAATTCAGAACCTCTGGAAGAGCAGTCAGTGCTCTTAACCTCTGAGCCATCTTGCCAGCCCCTGTGGAATAATTATTTTAAGATGTGTTATATTTGTGTATGCTGTGGAACATTTGTTTTAATGATGCAAAGATGTGTTGCATTCTTTTATGTTGCGTTTGTTTCACTCTGTAAAGCTGTGTTACTTTTCCTGTCTAAAACACCCGGTTAGTCTAATAAAGAGCTGAACAGTCAGAAGGTAAGCAGGAGAAAGGATAGGCAGGGCTGGTAGGCAGAGAGAATAAAAAGGAGGAGAAATCTGAGAAGAAAGATCGAGGCATGAGAAAAGAAGGGGCCACCCATACAGCCACACAGCCACACAGCCACACAGCCACACAGCCAGACACAGAATAAGAAGGAAAGAAAAGATAGACAGAAATAGAGAAAGGTAAAAGCCCAGAGGCAAAGGTAGATGGGATAATTTAAGGAAAGCTGGCTAGAAATAGGCCAAGCTAAGGCCAGGCATTTATAAGTAATAATAAGCCTCCACATGTGATTTATTTGGGAGCTGACTGGCGGGGCCCCCCAAAAGAGCAAAGAACAAAGAGCCCAAAGAGTGAAACAACCAACAACACACTAATATTCCTTCTTTCGTGTGTGTGTGTGTGTGTGTGTGTGTGTGTGTGTGTGTGTGTGTGGTGTTTTGTATGTGTGTGGTGTTTTGTGTGTGTGGTGTTTTGTATGTGTGTGGTGTTTTGTATGTGTG
Organism: Peromyscus eremicus; assembly: GCF_949786415.1. Taxonomy (NCBI): domain Eukaryota; kingdom Metazoa; phylum Chordata; class Mammalia; order Rodentia; family Cricetidae; genus Peromyscus; species Peromyscus eremicus. The sequence continues at coordinate 7,090,252 of NC_081432.1, read as the reverse complement.
TGGTGTTTTGTATGTGTGTGGTGTTGTGAGTGTGTGGTGTTTTGTATGTGTGTGGTGTTGTGAGTGTGTGGGTGTCAGCACATTTGTCTGCAAATGGAGAGGGCAGTGATGGATGTCATGTGTCTCTCCTCGACACTCTCCACCTTTTCTATTTTTGAGAAGGAATCTCTCACGAAACCTGAAACTCGTAGACTGCTAGGCTGGCTAACCAGCAACTCCAGAAATCTGCCCGTCTCTCTGGGATTAGAGGCACATGCCACGGAGCCCAGCTTTTTTACATAGATTCTGGGGATCCAAACCCAGGTCCTCATCTTTGTACCGTGGCCACTTTACTCACTGAGACAGCCTTGGCTCATTCATTAATTTCTATTAGTGCAGCTTATCCACTTTGGAATATGTATTTCTGGCTGATTTTTTCCACTTATGTATCATAATCCAGTCTATGAAAATGGTAACCTATCTAGTTTCCTATTGTTGAACAAGTGACTCTTGCCTTTCCCCCCCCATTCCAACCATGCTTCTTCTACTTGTCAGACGGAGGGAAGTATAATAATCTTTGTCGAGGATCAATACTTAATAACAGTGGATTCTGGGATGTTACCTTCAACTTCACTAACTGCTGTCAAATGGTCTTCCCACACATTTCTAATCATCTAGGTTTCTACCAGCAAATGCCTGTTAATTCCAGTGTTCCACCTTCCACAGTAACACAACACTGAGGGTTTTTAACTTTAAAAAGTTAGCCCGAAGGCATGGGAAGGGTTGGAGTTGATTTTCACACACTCTGTTCTCTATTTTACACTCTGCCTGTGTTTTCTCTGTGCGGCTTTTTATTGCTCTACATTTTCTCACTGTTTTGTGAGAATTTTTACACGTTCTGCATACAGAACGTCTGCTGGCCCATATCGTCTGCACACCCCCCCCCCCACCTCAGGGTGTCTTTTTCCCTTCAATGGTGTTTCTTCTTTTACATTTTGTAATGTTAGAGATATCAGTTTCTGTCACGTTTCTCTCTGTAATATTGTTCATGTGGTGGTAGAGATGAAGGAGGGGAAGAGAGAGAGAGAGAGAGAGAGAGAGAGAGAGAGAGAGAGAGACTAAGACAGGACTCACCAAGAACTAAAGCTGCCTTATTTATTTTTAAGATTTTTTCAAACGTCTCATGAAGCCCAGGTTGGCCTTGAACTCCTGATTCTTTTACCTCTACCTCCCAATTACTAGGGTCACAGATGTGAGTCACCACACTTTGCCAATCACAGCATTTTAGAAGCTAATTTGAGATATGACATCCCCTCCGTTCCGTATACACACATACTCTGTGTGTAGAAGTGAGTCATTAAAATCCCATTAAAACTCAGGAGCTTTGTCTGTATTGTGTAGCCAACCTATGGCTTACCCCTCATCGGAGTCTCAACCAATTCCCAATTCTATAAGGAGAGCTCTGTGAAGATCAGTAACTATCCCAAGCTCCCGGGGCCAATATATAGTGGAAGCAATACTTAAACTTTGTTGTTGTTGTTCTTTTCTTTTTCTTTTTTAAACTGAACTCGAATTGCTTTCAATTAGCTTGGCCAATTCAAGTGAGAGAATAAACTTCCGGTTCTTATACAATTTAAATAAAAAGACTAACTCCCAGTTCAAACTTTCATTGCTCTAAAAAGAGTAAACTTCCACCAGACTGCAACTTTCTACGAAGTTGCCGCCCTGAGGGATGAGTGGTTATTCAACGCAATTAAATATAAACAAAATCAGGTCACTGAGTAACACCAAAACCGCAGATTCAGCGCCACAGAGTTTCTTTTTAAAGAGTTGCCGCCATTGTGCGCAATGGCATCCTGGGAATTGTAGTTTCGCCATTGGGAACCTGGTTCACTGAGATCCAATCAACAGAAAGCCAACAACCATGTGAACCACGATTGGCTGGGAGCCGCGGCCGCCCGCTCCTGGGCCGGTCACTCCGCCTAGTCCAAAGGCGGCACACGGTCTTTGCGGAGCTTGTGGCCCGCTGGTTTGTCGGCAGAACCTGTCGGTGATCCTCCAGGGCGGCCATGGCAGAGCCACAGCCCGCACCCAGCGGCCTCACGGATGAGGTCGCCCTCAGCTGCTGCTCCGACCCGGACCCCAGCACCAAGGTGGGCGACAGGGCCTCCTTCCCTGGCGGCCGGAGCGGACCTAAGACTCCGGCCCGGCAAGTCTAGGCCAAATCCTAACCTTATCTAGTTGCAAGTCCGCCGGCTTAAGGTGTGGGAGAGACAGAGCAGGGCCGGGGTGGGGTGGGGTTATCCCCTTCTTCAGAAAGTTATTTCAAAACATCTGACCCCATGTGCATTAATTTGTTTATTTTTGCACGATATCTTGAAGCCAGCCCAAATCTGGGTCGTAGTCTATGTATGTAGGTGTAGTTGTCCCTCGGTCAGACGCCATGGCCCTTTAGGGGGGCAGTTTCAGAACTCCCATAGCTAAAGGGCCCTGTCTATCACTGGTCCCTCCCAGACGCACTCATTTTCTGTAGTTGCCTTGCCTCCAGCTTTCACTCCTTCAAACTGCGGCGGTTGCTCCAATTTAAAGCCTTTCTTGGCTTTTGCTGTTGCCCAAGACCACACTTCTGTCCACCCTGCCCACCGTGAGTCTGGTGGAGAAATTGCTGGTAATAGGACTTGGATCTGAAGAGACTCTCAGACCCTCTTCTTCTGGCCCTTTGGTTTTGCAGTTACAACCTAGTAAGGGGGCATAGCCCATGGCATGGGAAAGTTTTCATGTAACATGACTGTACTTACAGTCATGAAAACTCATTCAGGTGTGGTGCCTCACTGTCTGTCTGTACACGGCCAAAAGTTCGACGTTGTGGCTGACGGAGGAATTTAGTCCAGTGTAGTTATCTGTGTCAGTAAACACCTTTGCATCTATTCGTTTTGGTGTATCATTTGTAAATCCCTTGAAGGCTGAATGTGAGCTTTATGCAGACCTCTAGGAGGGGCAGATCGATGGTGAAGGACTTTGGTCTCTGCTTGTTCTTTGCCTTAAGGGCAACGAGAATCAGACATACTGTCATTGCCAAAGCCTTTGACTAGCACAAGGTGTGCACTTAGAAAAGATCTTAGTCACTAAAAAATTAAGGCAAGAAAGAATGAATACACACACACACATCTTCCCACACCTTCCACTTACACATACCTTAGTTTGCACTTAATTTTTAACACTTATTTTTTTTGTGTGTGTATGTGCGTGCATATGTGTGGCATACGTGTGGAGGTCAGTGGACAACTTTCCATCCACATATATGTGGGTCCTGGGAATCAAATTCAGGTCTTTAGGCTTGGCAGCAAGTGACTTTACTGGCTGAGCCAGCTCATCCCTTGGTTATTTTATACATTATAAATTGGTTCATTCCATGTGAATTAGTTTCCTACATTACTCAAAATTTTACCTATCTAGCTATTTAATTTTCTTTCTTTTCTTTTATTCTTCTTTTGTTTGTTTAGACAGGGTCTCGCCTATGTAGCTTTTCCTGGTCCAGAACTTGCTATGTAGACCAGGCTGGCCTCAAACTTATGGAGATCCAACTGTTTCCCAAGTGCTGGGATTAAAGGAGTGCACCATCACAGCCAGCTCTTGCCGGGCTAGTTCTTACAAAGCAAAATCAGATTCTAGGCACTGTTTTGTGCCAGCTGACTTCCTTGGTCCCTGGGGGTTTTAGGTGGCAGGCTGTTTGAAACAATATGAGTCCAGGGCCTGGGGATGTGGTATGGTAAAGAACACGTTTGGCCTTGAATTCAATCCTTACTATCCAAAAAAAAGAAAGAACAAAATGAATGAATATATTAAAATTCCAGGTAGATCTTTAAAAATAATGTGAAATGTACTTTTTTTTTTTTTTGTATCTTGGTTTACGTTCCACATTCTCCAGATTTCTCTTGATTTGGAGTTATCTTTTGAGATTAGGCATTTTTGGTCATGGTCATACCATGTGCAGGTGTAAAATGAGTTACGTCATGTCTGGTGTGTGTTGAGTGTGCTAGAGAAGTCGTATTCTCACAACATGACTTCTACCTTTAATACTTCCAGTCAGGCAAAGCCCCATTAAAAAAGAAACAGAACTAAATAAAAAACACTTACATTTCAGTGCTAGTATCCCTACAAATTTTACTAATCATAACATCCTCTGCAAATGATTTAGTTATATTTTATATTCTATTTGAAGCTACCCTAGTTCCAACACTTATTACCCGATGAGGCGACCAAACAGAACGATTCATTCATAACAGCTCTATGAGGAAGGGAGGGTTGTCCCCATTTTACAAGTAAGGAGACTTAGATACAGGTCCGGAGTGACTTACCTAGTGAGGAGCCCACATTCCCATCCTCTACCCTCTCTGCTTCTGAGATAACTCAAACTGTAATTGGAGGACTTGCCATGGAGGGGAGGGGGAAAAAAGCCTTCAATGAATGAAATTTAGCTTGATTGTATACTGACTGCAGAGAACATGGTAGGCACTTTTCAGTGGGCGCGGATTCTGGCATAAACAAGATGAGGACTTACTTCATCCTTCACCAAACATGCACCAACTCTGATGGACTTGGGATGGATGGGCTCTTGGCATTACAAAGCATCCCGAGTGTATTGGTTACTTTTCTCACTGCAGTGACCAAATGCCTGCTAAAGAGCAAGAGTGCACAGTTTGAAGGTGCATTCTGTGACGGTGGGGAGACATGGGGCCAGGGAGGCTCTGGCCTGTGGCAGCAGGAGTGTGAGGTTGCTGGTCATATTGTATTTGCAGTCTGGATGCAGAGTGAGATGATTCTGTGTGTGTAGCTGGCTGGTTTCCTACTTCATAATCAGTCTGAAAGGCAACTCCATGACGGTGCCACTCACATTCAGGGTGCGTCTTCCCGAATTAGTGAAGCTGCTCTCAAACTTTGGGTGATTGTAAGTCCAGTTTCAAGTTCTCATCGGAGATGAACTATCCAGAGTTTTCAAAGGTCGCACCAGTGGTGTATTGTAGGCACAAGGTGTTGGGAATCTGGAGGCCTGCATTGGAATCTTCATGTCCTTGATCACTCCCATCTTGGCAGGGCTCCTGGGGCCCGTAAAAGGAACGTAAAGATGACTCAGTGCTTTTGTCGGGGTACGGTGAGATGAAATGGGTTATGTTAGTCTATGAAGATAGGGCTCAGGGTAGTGTTTCAGCTGTGAGGGTCAAGGAAAGCATCAAGCAGAAGGTAGAGAAGGCTAGCCTGGCAGATTGGAGACCTGTCATGAGGAGAGAAGCCTGAATGAATGTCATGTCTAAGAAGGTTAGGTTAGGAGTGTGTGTGTGTGTGTGTGTGTGTGTGTGTGTGTGTGTGTGTGTAAAACCTATATTATATATATGGTAGGTAAGTACATACAATATATATACAATATATACATGTATATATATACTATATATTTGATGTAGGTAGAGGGGGAGGGGAGGGAACACAAAGCAGTCATTGGGGTACTCAAAAAACTGAAAACTCTTGTAATGTTTGTCTTTCTTATCATACAAAGATTTCTACTTGGCTAGTTTGGAGTATGTGTGTCTGTTGAACCCAGAACTTTGGACTTGCTAAGCACAAATGTGCTCTGATGCTGAGAGACACTGTTATGCCCAGATCACAACCCCAAAGAGACCACCGAAGAGCATGGATGTCCAGAATGCAACAGCAAGGTTTATTCTATAGATACAAGTCTAGACAGGGAACTCGTTCCTACACCCAATACAGTGAGGCAGGGAGGAGTTGCTCTTTCTTTGTGAGGCTAGCTTTTTAAAGGCAAAATCTGCAAGCCCTTCAGGGCGGTTAGGGGGGGTTGGCATGGGTGCAACTCAGATTGGTTTATTTTTATCTCTGTTCTCTTTTAATTGGGTGAGGGTATGTAACTTTTGAATTTACTGGTTGGGGGTTACAATTATCATTTTGGGGGCAGTCCAGGACAAGTCCCAGGCTTTGTCCTTGAGCTGCCATGGGGTCTGGCTGGCCTAGCACGTCAGTGGTCCAGGCTCTGTCCTTGAGCTGCCATGGAGGTTGGCTGGCCGAGCACGTACTGACTGTGGGGGCTGGCTCAGTGGTCTAGGCTCTGTCCTTGACTCATGCACATAACTCTAAGTTGGTGAGGGGTCCCAGACAGTAAACATCTGGCTGAACTTTGAGCAGTCAGAGTACGTGCAGAAAGGGAGCTACTGCAAGGACCATGTCTTTTGTTCATGGCCCTCCCAGAAACTGCTTGCTCAAGTCTCAGGAAACTGAAATTGAGGCCTGATCTCTGAGAGAAGACTCAGCAGCCTGTTATGACATCTGCTTGGTCCTTTTAACACATCCTTAGGCTGGAGTTATACGAGTATATGTTGCATGTGCATAATGGAAATAAATATTTGTTGGGAGAACACTCTTTCCAGTGATAGGCGTTTGGCATAGGAAAAGATTGGCATAGCCAGTGTAAGGGTGCAGTGATAAGGACGATGCTGAACAAGGGTACAGCAAGCAAACTGGGCCTTGTGGACTTTCATCCCCAAAGCGTCGAGAAGCCTGGGTTTTCTGTAACCCAGGATTTTGATTCTGGAACTATCACTCCAAATTGCTTTTGAGTAAGCCTGCAAGACGCGGAGAGCAGTCCGGGTGGAACTGGGGAAGACTTGAGCTATGCAGCAGTTATTAGGAAGGCTAGGAGGATTCCCAGGGGGTTAAGCAGGCAAAGAAGTGGAAGGCTTGGCTTAGAATCTGTTCAGTACACTTCAGGTTGTTAGGATTGAACTGGGGAGACTGTTGAGAGAAGAACCAAGGAAGACTTCCCGCGGGTCTCCCTTGGGCTAAGGCAGAATGGCTGGGGCATCCTTTCTTGTATTTGGGCTGCGGCGCTTTTGATATTCTGGTAGAAGTAGATGTGGTGATTAGGCCACAAGTGGGAGTCCAGAGTTGAGGTTAGAGGGTTGGGCTGGGGAATGCAGATTTGGTAACCAAAACCAATCGTGTAATGGAACCTCAGTGTTTGTTTTATAACAGCAGCAGCAGGACAAATAAAGTGGTTTGCTCTGGGTCAGGCATTCTGCTAAGTACTTTAATACATTACTGAATTTCTGCATCAGCTCAGCCGTAGACTTACTACCGTCATCTCAGAGGTGTGGAAACGGAGGCTTGAGGAAAGTAACAGCTCTCTCTGTGTCACGTTATAGAGCCATGTTATTGCCAGCTCCAAGTCAGTATCTCATATATGTGTGCTTTTCCTCCCTTTGCATGAGGAAAGGAATGCCTTGTGATACTGGAGAGAGGACCAATAATGTTGGATGCAGCTGGGGAGACCTGAGTTCAATCCCTAGGATCCTTATTTTAAAAAAAAAAGCCAGGCATGGTGGCGCGAGCCTTTATTTGTAAGCTCAGCAGTGAGGAGGTAGAGGTAGGTGGATCCCTGGAGCTCTCTGGCCAGCCCGCCAGGCCTGCTCGGGAGCCCCAGGCCAAATGAGGGACTCTGCCTTCCAGCACAAGGTTGACGGATTCTAACAGCACCTGGAGTTGTACCCTGGCCTCCACATGCATGGACACACATGTGCACCGGTATACACAGGGACAAGCTGCCTTTACACAAAGAAGTGTGTGACCTCACAGCTGTGTAGAAGTCTGACAACAACAAAACGCTGGTTTACAATCAAGGTCTGGGCAGGGCTTCCTTCCCTGCTGGAGGGATCCAGAGAGGCCTCTGCTTCCAGCTCCGGCTGTTGCCTGCTCTCATTTCCTTTCAGAGGTTGGCCGACACCCCAGTTTCCTTGCTTGCTGTCAGTGGTCAAAATGGTGGTGGTGATCTGTCTCTCAGCCAGCCCCCACAGAGTACTCTTTCTGATGTCCCTTCAGCCACACCACACCTCTCCTCACCATATCTGCCACGTGCTGACTCTCTTCTGTCTTCTGAGACTTTTAAGGTCTCTTGTGATTGCACTGAACCACCAACCTAACCGAGGCTGGTCCCTACCCCCTCTCCCCTTCAAGTATGTGTCGGTATGTCTGTGTGTGGGCATGTGCATGTGAGTGTAAGTGCTTGTGGAGACCAGAAGGAGTGTCAGATCCCTTGGAGCAGGAGTTATAGTTGTGAGCTACCCAGTGTGGGGTGCTGGAACTGAAGGGTCCTCTGCAAGAGCAGTTCATGTTCTTAACTGCTCAGCTGTCTCTCCAACCCCAGTCTCTGTATTTTGAGGCCATCTGGTGAGTTAATTCCATCTTCCGAGTCTCTTACAATAGAACCTAAATTAATTAATGTCTGATAAAATAATCTGGACCTTGTTCAGAGCAGATTCTGTGTCTGTAGCTCTTCCCTCCCCCCAGGGGCTGTAGTCCAGGGGCAAATCACCAAGCCTACTGTGGGAAGCTCTCTGATGAGGCCTGCCAAGGACAGCCTTTGAAATTACCTCTGTGTGGCCTGAAAGAGTACACATCAGCATCTCAGTGGCCTTGGCCTCCCCACGCAAGCGCAGTAATTGGTAGGGAAGCAGCAGGCGCTCACATCCCCCTGGAGAGGGAGCTGCTTGCTGTAGCTTTAGTGTCTTGTTTTAATCTCTGTTTAGACCAGCATCTGACATGAGAGTGGTCTTGCTGCTTTGTAAAAAGTCTGAAATTGTTTTGTCTCATTTCACCGGGGCCCCAGAGTGACTTTGTAGGTGTTTTTATGGCTGTGTTCAGAAGACAGAACTAGGGGGTCAGTGCCTGGCCAGGGAGGTGCTCATCTCTTTCTTACCTGACTGTCACAGGGGAGGGCAGCTCTGGCTGTGGAAAGGCAACATAGGTCCAGGAAAATGGAGCCTCGAGCCAGCTGCCTCTTACCTGGGTGCTGTGTGGCGTAATGAGAGAAGCAGACCAGGAGAGCCGCACTGAGGCTCCAAGTTCAGGGTATGAACTGCCCAGCTGTCCCCAGGAAAAGGGAATGCAGCACTGCCAAAGGAGTTTGGGGTTTTATAGGGTGCTTTTAGTTGGGGGTGCGGAGAGGAATTCTCACAGGAAAAAGGGACTGCAGTAAGTAAAGTTTTATGGGGGAAGGGGAGGGCCCTCTGGCTGTTAGAATAGCAGGAAGCTGTGGACAAGTCTTCTGCTCAGAGGAGGGGTCAGCAGAAGTGGAGAACATTCAGTTTCCATTTCCCTTAAGGGACCCCGTTCTACAGGGGTTCTCCATCTTGGTGTCTTGGGTGACTCCATCTTAAGCCAAAGATCTGGGCCAGCCCAGCAGTTGCTGTTATTTATTAAGTGGCACTATTTACCGTATGAGAGAAGCCACGAGGCACAATGAAACCCACTATAAGAGTTTGTTACCAGGTGGTGGTGGCGGTGGCGCATACCTTTAATCCCAGCACTTGGGAGACAGAACCAGGCGGATCTCTGTGAGTTCGAGGCCAGCCTGGTCTACAGAGCGAGATCCAGGACATACACCAATACTACACAGAGAAACCCTGTCTCAAAAAAAAAAAAAAGTTTATTAATAGTAAGGGTATGCATAGGGCTATGGAATGACCGTGCAGGAAGAGAGGGAAGGAATAGGTGGAACCCACTTTATAGCCACCGCCACACTCCCCCCATCCCCCCCAATCCCTTGCATGCACATATGGGCTTAGATAGCTATGCCACACATGTGCATAGATTATATGATTATGCTGCACGCAGATTACGTAATCATGCAGCGCACAGATTATATAGGATTTATGTAGTACGTAAGGTGCTGGGATGACTAAGCATCTTGCCTGGCTACTAGACAGCGCATGTTCGGTCATGTAGCTGGGGGAGTGGCTAGGAATTCTAACAGTTACCACCTCTGAACAGTGAATTTACGTGCTCTTTAAGATCACTTCTTCATGATAGACAATGAACAGTGTATTTGTATTTATATGATTTAAGTTAGGGGGAGGAGGCTGTTTGGCCAAAGCATTACTTGTAGGGACCGTTTTCCTGTCCCACAGCTGCTCTCAAATAATCACTCAGAGGCTTAATATAAATTATAAATGCTCAGCCAATAGCTCAGGCTTGTTACTAACTAGTTCTTACATTTTATGTTAACCCATATTCCTTATTTATGCTCTGCCACGTGGTGGTACCTTTATTAGCATGGCATGTTCATCTCCTGCTTTCTCTGCATCTGGCTGGCAACTCCTGGCTCCTTCCTTCTTCCTCCCAGCATTCTCCTAGTCTGGCTCTTCTATCTAACCTTCTGTTCAGTTATTGGCCAGGCAGCTTTCTTTATTAAACCAATCACAGCAACAAATCTTCACAGTGTATAAAGGGATTACTCCACAGCAATTACTTTTCTCATTGTTGTGATAAAATACCCTGACAAAGGCAACTTGGGGGGCAGGGCTTATTTCAGCTTGCAGTTCAAGTTATACTTCCTAAAGGTGGGGAGCTAAAGGTAGGGAGATGGTGATGGCAGGAGCTGGAGGCGGCTGGTCACATGACAGCCACAGACAGGAATCAGAGAGTGAGGGATGTTTGTGCTTAGCTAGCTTTCTGTTTTGTGCACTTTGGGACCCAAGCCCATGGAGTGGTCCCAGCTTTATTTATGGTGGGTATTCCCACTTTGATTAACCTAATCAAGATTTAGCTCCATGTAAGAGCATTTAAGGCCCTGGGTTTGGTCTTCGGCTCTGGGGGGAAAAAAAACTGAACCAAAACAAGACCAAAAAATCTGGGCAAATGGTGGGGCACTCCTTTAATCCTAGCATTTTGGAAGCAGGGGCAGGTAGATCTCTGAGTTCGAAGCCTGCCTGGTCTACAAGTTCCAGGACAGCCAAAGAAACCCTGTCTCGAAAAACCAAGAAAAGAAAAAAATGGAAAGAAAGAAAAAGAAAATCCCTAAATCCCTCATACATGCCTGGAGGCTAACTGAATCTAAATAATCCCTTACAGATGTGCCCAGAGGCTTGCCTCGTGGTGATTCTGTTCCTGTCGAGTTCACAGCATTAACTATGAAAGCTGCAAAGGGTTATCAGAGTTTTCAGGCCTGTTGTGTTAAGTCCACGAGTACAGCAGAATAACACTGGGTTAGTTATAGGGTAAGAGGGGTCTGTGGTAAAAAGAAAACCTGAATTTGTAAGAGTTAGATAATTAATGTAATTTACTCAGTGTTGGCTTCTCATTTATAAAATGGAGATTATATTCGCACATATAAATACTTCATACTATTATTTTATCAGGGCTGGGAGTGTAGCTCGCATGAGGCCTGGGGTTTGATTCCCAGATCCCCCCACTTGGGAGGTGGAGTCAGGAGTGTTAGAATTCCTAGCCAGTCCCCCAGCTACATGACCGCGCTTGCGCTGTTCAGTAGCCAGGCAAAATGCTTAGTCATCCTAGGGCCTTATGTCCTTCGTAATCCGTGCACTGCGTGATCTCGTAATCTGCGCACAGCGTGGTCACATAATCTATGCATTTGCGTGGCATAGCCACTTAATAAATAACAAGGGGTAGCAGCAGATCAAGGTCAGTCACCCTTGGCTACATAGTGAATTCAAGGCCAGTCTGGACTACAGGCAACCCTGACTCAAAAAATAAGATAGTTACTGTGCTTAAAGAAATCAACTCCTAACCGAAGTGTTACTAGTAACTTTAACCCTATGAATTTATGCATTGTCTACCCTTTTTCAGTTAAGCCTTTTGTTTTCTGTGGAAATTGAAGGGTTTCACAGAGGTGTTAAGACATTACCTTTTTTGCTTCTTGGGTCTCTAGGAGTCTAAGACCTTTGTAAGGGCTTGCTGGTTAACACGGTTACCAGTAAGTTGATAGACACAAAGAATCTCAGGGTGGCACCAAGGATTAAAGTGAGAGTAGCTTCTCAAGGCAATTTCTTTCTGCAAAAAGTGTGTGCCAGAGCCCCAGGACTAGCAAGCACCCTGGGGCAGGATGCGCACTTGGTTTTTATACAAAGGCAGTTGGTGATTGTCTTCCCCATCGTCTGGGGTCTGACCTCACGGTCTTTTCCCATTGACTAATTTTAAAAGAATCCTTGAAAAGCAAAGGGGGAAGAGGCCAGCTGATTCAGGCCATCAAGTTCTGGGATGAGGTCTTTTCTTACTAAATAGTTAAGCAAGGTGTTTATACATTCATCAAAAATTATTATGGAGGCAGGTGGATCTCTGAGTTCAAGGCCAACCTGGTCTACATGCTGAGTTTCAGGACAGCCAGGTTTACACAGAAAGACCCTGTCTTGAAAAAAAGTGTGTGTGTGTGTGTGTGTGTGTGTGTGTGTGTGTGTGTGTGTGTGTATAATTTTAGAGCCAGACATGGTAGCTCACACATTTAATCCTGGCACTTAGGGAAAAGAGTCAGGCTGATCTCTGTGAGTGTGAGGCTACCTCAGATTTGCTTAGTGAGTTCCAGGCTGCATGAGACCTTGTCTAGGGGAGGGGGGTGAGCGGGAGGAGATTATAGAGGATGGATTCTTTTTTTTTGCCAAATAAAATTGTAGTTTTGGTTGCACAAAATCAAGCTAGAGAAGGGATGCACTTGTTAGTAGTTTGTTTGGAAGGTAGTCACCTGAAGCCCCACGGAGTGGGGAAGTGCCAGCAAAAAACATGGTTTTCTGCCCCTGGGGGTGAGGGGGCAGGTGGGAGCTAGTCATTTCATAATTGTCTCACTAAAGCGGGTGCCGGTGGCTCTTGCCTATAACCTCAGGACTTGTGTGTGACAGCTGGACAGCCAGTCAGGGGCCAGTTGCTGACACAGCCAGTTTGAGGCCAGCGTGGGCCATATGAGCTCCTGTCTCAGGAACCCAGAACCAAACCCCAACAACCACAGAGGTCCCGCCAAGCCTAGTGACTAAGAAAGCTAGGTTTTCAAGTCACTGGTAGTTGAAGGGCATTCCTGGAACCGAAACTCACCGGTTCTCAGCTGCCCCACCCAGAACCCTGCAACTGGACAACGCTGGGCAGAGAGCTTGGGAGTGGAGCCATAGGTGTGGGAACTGTTTGAGGAAGCTACTGTTCAGGCTGAAGATGGGGTGTCCTTTCTTGTTTTCTATTTGCCGGGCTGTTACAGAAAGCATAGTGAAAGTTGCTGTGTTGAAAGGTAAAGATACTTAACATACCCTGTTGTTTCTCCTTAGGACTTCCTGTTGCAGCAAACCATGCTGAGAATTAAGGACCCTAAGAAGTCCCTGGACTTTTATACTAGGGTTCTTGGAATGACGTAAGTATGTCTTAGTGCCTTAATGTTGAAAACCACAGCATTAGAGAAGATGGCTGAGTGGTAGGAGAGAACTGGCTCCCCCAAAGTGGTCCCTAACCTCCATACCAGTGCCAGGGCACATGTCCCTTCCTCTCAGAAATAAATACATATTAAAAAGTAGCAGAAAGTCTTCGGTTGTGGAGCCTGCGAGGAGGCCTGAGGAGACAGCACACTGGTTAAGTTCCGTTTGTGTCAGCACTGGTCAAGCTCAAGGTAACAGAAGGCACAAGGCTTTCATTTTCTGCGGAGTCCCTTCTGCCTAGAGCTGGCCAGCTAAACCAGCATCTGTTCAGACCCTTGATGCTCAGACTGCTCTTACCCCGTTTGCTTCCGAAGTCATAAATGTCAGGACACAGTGTTTAGAAAATGAATGGATTTATTTAAAATCAGCCCCTGGTTCCATTTTTATATTCTCTCTTGATAAAGGAGTAGTAGCCACGGGGTTTGTAACCCTTTGAACATTTGGTGTGCTGACTTCTCTTTTCCATCGGCTTTATTGGGGTATAACTGATGATTTGACTTTTCTTGGTTCGTTTCCTCATAGCATGAGGTTTTTGATGACATACATAATTAAATGAAATGATCTTCAATTTACTGCCTTTCATTTACTTCCACAAATTTTGAGAGAACAGCCCAAGTAATACATAATAGATCTCTATTATGTATGCTTAGAAAATATGACCAGTTCTGAAAAAATATACAACGAAGAGGAATAGCTTCCTTCCCTCGGTCCCTCTCCCTAAACTGCTCTTAAATCGTTGTGATCCTTTCCAGAAAAGGTGGCTTCCCATGTGTGTATGGCATATTTTAGGACAGAGTGAAAGCAGATCCGCCGGACACATGCCATTGGCCAGGCACCGACCCTTCTATACCTTGTGTGTTCACTGCAGACCTTTCCGATAGCTTGTGTCCTCCTTTTACACTTGAAGATAGGACGTTTCTGGGCTCAGACCCCACAGTTGGCAGAGTTGAGTCTTACCTCTACACGCATACGCACACTCCCTATACATGTACCCATGTATGTACGTACGTGTATACACACACACACACATACACACACACACATCAAGACATTCTGCTAGGCTTCAAGCGCTTGTTATTAATTATAAACAGGGTCATCTTTGAGCATAATTAATCCTCAGTGATCTAAAAAGATGGTATTATGTGTATTGCTCTGCTTGCCTGTGATCTTCCGTTTGGTAAACTGTAACTTACCTTTCTTAGAACGTCAGGGCTCCTTCGCCCTTCCTATCAAGTCTCCCCTTGTCCCATCGACTCTCCCTCCCACCTACAGACAAACTTAATGAAGTCTTTGGAGACTGTCTTTGCCCTCTGCTCCCTTGTTTGTCCATTGTCGCTCTCTCTGCATCAGCTCTGCCCAGACTCTGCTGGCTGCTCTCGCTTGACTCCCCCGCTTCCTCCTGGCTTCTGCTTCAGCCGCCTGGCCATGTGGAAGCTGCTCCTGCACGACCTTTCCATGTCCCGTGACCTTTTCACAGTCTTAATCCTGGTTCACCTTTGCGCAGTCTTTGAGACTTCAACCCTCCTGTGGTTGACATTCACATTTCTGTGATATTGATCTGCCCTCTGTCCTGCCACCTGTCCTCAATTTCCCTTCCTGGTGCTTTCTGAAGAACTCAGTAGATGTGTTTAACTGACAGAATGATAGGGAAAGGGATTGTTCACTGAAACAAAACCTAAAATATCTTTCCCTGTTTATAAACAAGTACTGTGATTCTAGCTGAATTTCACTAAATTGGAATAATTGAGAGATGATTGTGCTAAGTCACCCTTGGAAGCCGAGCACTTGGGAAGCTGAAGCAGGAGATGGACAAACTGGCACCATTTAGTAGGTTTAGGCTATCCTTGGCTACATGGTAAAGCAGGAGATGGACAAGTTAGCACTATCTAGTGAGTTCAGGCTATCCTTGGCTACACAGTAAAGCAGGGGATGGACAAATTAGCACTTTCTAGTGAGTTCAGGCTATCCTTGGCTACACAGTAAGAGCACGTCTCACAAAACAATAAGAGAGAGAGAGAGAGAGAGAGAGAGAGAGAGAGAGAGAGAGAGAGAGAGAGAGAGAGAGAGAGAATTGATGAATTACAGAACCTTGCCCCTCACAGCTTAGTACTAGAACCCTGCCTGGGGTGGTGAAGGAGTGAAGAAAGAACAGACATTACAGAAATAGCTATGTGGACACAGGAAAGCTGGGGTCAGGTGGTCAGAGCACTCTGATGGAGTGGTACCAGCCCACAGCAGTAACCTGGAACCGCAGTGTGTTATGTCAGTACAAGGGTGGGCTAGTCTCAGGAGGAGGTGTCTGTAGGCAACAGTCTCAGGCAGTAATCATCCTGGAGGAGCAAGCTGCAGCTGCTAGCTTTTGCACACACTGTGAGCATCGTCACTTGGCCTACAGGAAGGCTTTGCCATCCTTCTGAGCCTAGGGGTGTGTCTGGGGAGCTCTTATCTTCCCATGGGTCTGAGCATTGGTCCTTAACATGGCCATGTGCATATCAACAATACACATTCACTCAAGACTTGATCCATGTGACACTTTAACTCAATGCCTCCTTGGCTCTCAGAACTTTGTGTGTGTGTGTGTGTGTGTGTGTGTGTGTGTGTGTGTGTGTACTCAAGGGGACATACCATGTATAAAGCCAGAGGTCAGCTTTGGGTGCTGTTTCTCAGGAACTGACCACTTTAGTTTTTGAGACAGGGTTCCTCATTGGTACCTGCTAAGCTTGCTAGTCAGCAAGCCCCATGGGTTGTGCCTGTCTCTGCCTTCCCAGGGTGGCTATTGCCAGCATACACCATCATGCCTGGCTTTTTACATGGGTGCTGGAGACCAGACGCAGGTCTTTATGCTCCTATGGTAAGTACTTTATAGATGGAACTGTAAATGAGATCTTTTTCCCCACTAATTTTTGACTACGGTCTTCTCACTAAACTACATTATATATGGTTCTTATTCCAAGTAGAACATAAATATTATGTTGCCTTTATTATCAACTTTTGCTATTGTAAATGACTATGGCTTTTAATTTCAGGCTACTCCAAAAGTTTGATTTTCCTTCAATGAAATTTTCCCTCTACTTCTTGGCTTACGAGGATAAGAATGACATCCCTAAAGATAAGGATGAAAGAACAGCATGGACGTTTTCCAGAAAAGCTACACTTGAGTTGACACAGTGCGTATGCTTTCTTGTCTCTTTATATATCCTAATTTTTCATAAGGTGTTTAAAGAATCCTTTTTTGTGCTTACCAGTCTAATCAATTTTTAATTTTTTTTTTTTTTTTTTTTTTTTTTTTTTTTGGTTTTTCGAGACAGGGTTTCTCTGTGTAGCTTTGCGCCTTTCCTGGAACTCACTTGGTAGCCCAGGCTGGCCTCGAACTCACAGAGATCCACCTGGCTCTGCCTCCCGAGTGCTGGGATTAAAGGCGTGCGCCACCACCGCCCGGCCAATTTTTAATATTTTTTGAAGTGTGGCTATTTGGGTCTTCGTGTTATTCTTATGGTTTCTTTAGCACAGAGGGAACATTTTTATTTCAGAGAATAGAAGACCCTGAAGTGGCAAGATATTTACCAAACTATAGATTATTAATTTTATATCTTAGATTCTTCTCAAATCTTCTGATATTCATATTTTTGTCCTTTTATTATTTTGATATGTTTTTGATCCAGAAATTTTATAGAATATGTTCCTTTTAAAGAGTCAGCACATCATTTTGTAATAATTTTTTTTTTAAGATTTATTTATTATGTACACAGTGTTCTGCCTACATATATGCTTGCAGGCCAGAAGAGGGCACCAGATCTCATTATGGATGGTTGTGAGCCACCATGTGGTTGCTGGGAATTGAACTCAGGACCTCTGGAAGAGCAGCCAGTGCTCTTAACCGCTGAGCCATCTCTCCAGCCCCATTTTGTAATAATTAATATTCAAATTTTAGCACAGTTTTATAACTTCAGCATTTAAAAGTACAGAATTAAAGAATTCTCCATTCCTTTCTGTGTTAGTTTGTATCCCTTGATTCAGAAAGACTTGCTAAGTGGCCGTCTCTGCTCTAAAATGGAAGTGTTCGAATCTAGACCATGGAGCTCTTTGGAAGCTTGCTTGATAACGTGTCTATCACGTTAGTGCAGATAGCTGCTGCCATTTTTATTCTTGCTCTTATTGGGGAGCTTGGGTTTGACTGTCTTCTTAACCTAGTTAGATCTTCTTTGCCAGCTTGCCCTTTCGACAGGTGAAAATTCAGTATTTGCAGTAAAGTCACATGCATACAGAGTAAGCCTTCAGAGAGATTCCCTTTCATAGGCTCCTCTAAGGTCAGAACTGTAAGTTATTATCTTAGGCAAGGCTCTTTCTCTAGAAGAACAGAACCAATAGAAGGTAGACATCAAAGGAGAGTTATTAGATTGGCTGACACGGTAGGGGTTGGCTAGTCCCAACAATGGCTGTCTGAACACAGGAGAAGCAGAGAACCCACTGCTGCTCCACCCACAAGGCTGGAGGCCTCCGCAGTCCTAAGCTGCTGTGGAAGGCCTTGGAGGTCCCTAGAAGGCCAACGAGCTGGAGTCTTTCATCAGCAGAGATAGATGCAGGACACATGGAAGGGGTTACCCATGTTGACAGTGGGTCTTCTCTCTGGAAATTCACTCAAGGACACACCCTGAGATGTGTCTACTAGGTTGGTTCTAAGACCCGCTATCACCGAGATTTTCCTTTCCTCTGTAGCAACTGGGGCACCGAGGATGATGAGACCCAGAGTTACCACAACAGCAACTCAGACCCTCGGGGATTCGGTATGTTTGCCACACTGTTTGATGTTTGGGGATGTGTGTGGTTTTACATGCTGTGCATATTTATGGTACAGTAAACTTAAGACATGAATGACCTAATTTTCAAGTATAACTAATTTATTAAGGATATGACTATTTTTATTTCCTGCGTATCTTATTTAGCAGCTATCTAATTTCAGTATTAGTCCAAACATTGTGTTTGCTTTTTCATAATATTATACTGTAAAGTCACAGTATTATGTTTCCAGTAAACTTTACTGTAGGGCTAGGGATAGAGTCCACAGCCTTGCACATGCAAGACAAGCATTCTACCACTAAGCTGTCCATCCAACTCCCTCTAGGAGAGTGTTCAATTAAAAACAGTGATAACTATGGTTAATAATAATCCCATTTTCTGGTAATGTCTTGTCAAGTGGCTGAAGAGATGGTTCAGCAGTTAAAAACACTTGTTCTTGTAGAGGACCTGGACTTGGTTCATCTGATGCCCTCTTTTGACCTCACTGGGTATGAGACACACAAGTAGTTTACCTACATACATGTAGGTAAACTACTCATTACACATACAGTAAAATAAATAAATCTAGAAATAATGTGTCTTGTCGGGATGGCAGATTAAAAGCTTCAGTTGGGTAATGAGGTGAATGTCAGCAACCTGTTAAACACAGGAAATGATACTCTTTGGGTATAGGTGATTCTAAACAGACTGAGCTATGCATTAGTCAGTATTGGTTTCTTTAAAATAACAATTCAGAGCAACTTTGACTATAACTATAGCAATTTGACTATAACTAGCTAGTCAGACAGCTACTGGTCCTTTAATAAATAGATTTTGAACCTACTTAACTGTTTTCATGGGACTTTTGTTCTGAAATAAGTTTTAGAAGCCATTTGTGGCATTGGGTGTGCTCTTGTAATGATTTCTTCCTGTGCTTTGTTTTTTTGGTGGGATGGTATCACCAAAGGTCACATTGGGATTGCCGTTCCTGATGTCTACAGTGCCTGTAACAGATTTGAAGAGCTGGGAGTCAAGTTTGTGAAGAAACCCGACGATGGTGAGTCAGCCTGCTCTTCAGCGTGTGCACAGCTGTGATTGGTTAATGTGTCTGTTGGGGTCATGCTGATTGGTTAGTGTGTCTGTTGGGGTCAT
Source organism: Peromyscus eremicus (assembly GCF_949786415.1). Taxonomy (NCBI): domain Eukaryota; kingdom Metazoa; phylum Chordata; class Mammalia; order Rodentia; family Cricetidae; genus Peromyscus; species Peromyscus eremicus. The sequence goes on along the minus strand of NC_081432.1, from coordinate 7,071,095 downwards.
GCTGATTGGTTAATGTGTCTGTTGGGGTCATGCTGATTGGACACAAGTAACAGGAAGCCCTTTCAGCAGTCCTAGGAGCAAAGGGATGTGAAGAGAATGTTCAGAGACCAGAAAGAGCGTGTAGTGTGGCTTCACCAGGGACTGGACACAGGATCTGGGGAGCACGGAAAGCTCGCCTCCCCTTCCCTAGCCCTGCCACTTTCTCTCATGGGCTTCCAGCTGTCAGGATTTCAGGGTGTGGGTAGTTAGTTGCTCCTGAGTGAATTCTCTGAAATGTATTTTATTGTTAATATAACTTTGCCTGCTTACTTTAGTGAATAACTGATATTTTTCATTCTTTTATACAGTTGTATATGCTTATGCTTTGGGTATTTGTCTTGAAATAGCATATATCTGAATTCTGCTGGATTTATATGTATAATTTTTATTATACTTAGATCTATTCTTACCTCCTTAGTTTTTTAAAATTTATTTTTAACCTTGGAAATAGGTTCTTGCCATGTAGTCCAGGCTGCTCATGAACTTGTGATTCTCTTGCTCCAGCCTCCCTAGTACTGACATTACAGTGTGCCACCACAGTTTGAGACATTTCATGAGCTTAAGCACTAAGTAGTTCATTGGTAGAGTCCTTGCCTAGCATGCACTGGGTCATGGGTTCAATTCCTAGCACCAAAAACCAACCAACCAAACAAACAAACAACAACAACAACAAAAACAACCAAACAGCACATAATAAAAGCCCAGAGACAAATAAATGAAACATTTCAATAAAATTGTTTCAAGTAAAACATATTACTACGGGATCTCCTCAATAAGTCAACAGCTTTCCCCTCTGCTCACATCTACTTCTGTCACCTGGACTGGGTTATTGATTTATCTTTTCTTTTTCTTTGGCCTTCACATTTTTTCAAAGATAATATAGTACAGTATTTTGAGCATCTTTACTCCATTTCTCTCTTGAAGCATCTTTTGGATTTTCCTGTCTTAGCACCTCAACCAGGACTATGTCCTGAGGTTTTGTGAGGTTAGACCTCTGACAGATGCATGAGTTCTGTTGGGAATCCTAGCTTCATTTTCCTTCGCTCTTGAAAACACTACTTAATTGTCATTCTGCATATAAGTGTCCTTGAAAAATCGGCTTAGTGTCATTTTTTTTTTTTTTTCTGGGAGCTTTTTGGTTTACCGATTACTTTTTCCCTCACATGTATCTATTCTGATTTCTCCATTTTTTTTTTCCCTTTGTATGTGTATGTGTGGTGTATATGCGTATTTGTAGGCCTCAGTTGACAGTGGGCATCTTCCTCGAGTACTTTCCACTTTATTTAATAAGGCAGGGTCTCTGACTGAAGCCTGAGCTCCCTGGAGATCCCAGCCTCAGCTCCCTCACACTGGGATAGCAAGTAGCCACCATGCTCGCCCACCACCTGCCACCTTCTTGGGAGGGTTCTGGGAATCCAGACTCCAGTCCTCATGCTTGCCCAGCAAATGCTTTAGCTACTTCCTGTCAGCCCCGCCCTCTGTTGGAGTCTTGGTTTGTGCTTTCATTCCTGGGCTCCCTAACATTTTCTTTGTCTGAGTTCACGCTGGCAGTACTTCATAGTGCTCATCCCTTTTACACGCTTTAATAGCCCTTTGTCCATTGTTCTAATAGTTCATGTTGAATTCGAATCTATAATCCATATAATCAAGTTCCTGGATTATGGTAGCTTGGCCTCTGAGCTCTTTTTTCCAACAACCGTAAGCTGTTGTAATCCACCAGGCCACATGACTGGCAGAAGAGAATCATCCGTAAGGAACCGTGTGATCTCAGGAAGACAGCTGGATGAGCCCTGGGCCGAGTTCAGCTCAGAGGCTTTTCCCCCTCGGGGCAAAGCAGTGTTAGTAGGAAGATACTCCTGAGGTCTCCATACTTGGGCCTGGACGTGGTAGGGGCAGTAAGGAAGGCCAGCTGGCCTATTCTTCCTAACTCCCTCATTAGACAAGCTCTCTGCCTCCCTTCACTCCTGAGGACATCTGGGAATCGGTGATGGAGCCCCTCCCAAGTGCAAGGGCGGCTGCTGTTTGCCACGGGGAGGCAGGAGAAACATCCTGTTGATTCTCCCACAGCCACACATTCAGAACTTGTGTTCTGACTCCAGACTGCCTTCTGTTTGGATCAGGTTCCAATAGTCACCTTCATCCTCACCCTGTTCCCCAGCCACCCTGGAGATTGCTTAGCTGTGTTTCAGCCCCTCTTTTTCACCCTTATTTGTATTCCTTGACCTTGGGGTCAGGAAGCAGACACAAGAGTCTGATGAGTTCAGCATCTTAGTCCCCAAATAAATCAATCTCTCAGGCCACATTTCTACATCTAAGTAAACAGCTCCATCTGTTACAATCCCCAGGAGCCACAGCCTGACTGACAGGACTTGGGTTGCCCAGTGTATTGTTTAATAGGGTTTACATGACCCAAGCCTCTGGTGTCTTGGTTGTGTGAAGAGGCCACATTACCTGCTCCCTTGAGCATACCTCTATCTTCTTTTCCTTCCTAAGTAATTTCTGTGATGGTGATATGGTAACCTCAAAGAGAGGCAAGGACCTGAGGCTTAACAGGGCTGTGTTCGGCTCCTTCTGAAAGGTCATATTCTAGCATTAGGATCACCGTGCTACCATTATGACACAGACTTTTTTAGAATGAAAGCCATCAACAATGTGTCTCATTCAAATGCAAATTAAAATTGTAATGAAAATGTGTTTGATTTTTAATGTTCCTTTCTAGTAATGAAAAGTTTTCATTATACAGGTAAAATGAAAGGTCTGGCATTCATTCAAGATCCTGACGGCTACTGGATTGAAATTCTGAATCCTAACAAAATAACAAAGATTGTTTAGTTCTGTGAGAATGCTCCTTTGAGGTGTCGGTGACGGTGGGGACAAGAAACAGCGTGATACAAGATTCTAAGGCACCAGAAGCATCGAGAGTCGATGGATCTTTGCTCCAGTTCAAGTCATTCTGAAATCCTTTTCATTGTCCTGTTTCAGTGGTTTTTTAAAAAATCCTCCCTCCTCTGTTTAGTCAACCTAATTTTCAAGTACCAGTTTCTTATGACTTTGACAAAGTTGTGTGACTTTGCTTTTTAGATAATAATTAGAACGATTCCCTTCAGAGACTACATTTGCTACCCTGTCTCTTAAGTATTACTCAAGTCTGGTTTTGATTCATCATTTAAAATTTTGTTTTAAATGTTTCTTTTTCTTACCTTCTGGGGTTTCAATTCCTCAGAAATAACTTTTCATAATGGAAAGTAAAGAACACTGAACAGAAATGAAACTTCGTATGTACTTCAAACAGCATAGTGTTTATTTTACAAAAGAGAAGGCACTCTTGAGAGCAATTCTGAATCACGCTGACTAGGAAACTGACAGAAATACTAATTTTTATATATATATATATATATATATATATATAAAGTACTTTCAAAGTTCAAGGACTAACTTTACTTTGTGGGAATGTGGAGAAGGAGGGGATTAATATTACTAGGTACTTCGACAGTGGGCTAGGCTGCAGCATACTTTATGTGAATGAATACTGCAACTACCATGGGAGAAAGCAAGCGGCTAGACATATCGACTAACCTGATTGTGTCATCATTTTTAGTGTCTGGATGATGCCTCACTGGACCTCCTGTGCTAGTCTTCTCCTCGGAGGCCTGCAGTGGGCTTGGCTTTGTGCCCTTTGCTCTTGGGCTTGACTACCACAGTGAAAGAAGCATAGACTTCTATAGAACGAGGCTGTTCTAGGGAACATTCTGTGTGAGGAAGGGTCCCATGAGTCTTCCCCACTCCAGGGGTCTATGAATTCACTTAGGATAAATTATTTCCAGTAGGAACTCAGATATCAGGAGTTAGCTCAGTGGTCTACCCTGCTGACTGACTGGTGGTGGATTTCTAAGGCAATTGTGAAAACTTTTGGTCCAGAGGATAAAACCCAATTTGAAGTCAAACTACATTGAAGTTTTCTGCAGGTTGTAGTGGAAGCTGTCTGGATGGGTGATGTCAAGGGTTACACCTCTAGAGGCATTCTGGGTTTTTTTGGGATGAAATGGATTAATGTGAGCAGTTTAAACAAATCATAGACAGAAATAAAACTTTAACGCTGTTTAATATGTAAAATTCTGTGTAGCAAGTTCTTTCTTATAAAAGGCTGGCTTTGAAGAGAAGGTCTTGTAAATGCATGCTGAACCTGCATGCTGAGCCAAGGATATGCATGAGTCTGTACAGACTGTAAGCTAGGTAGTTTCTATGGTTGATGAAGGGTAGGAAAGAAAATACAGAACTAGCCACCCAGTGGTTACTCACACCTTTAATCCCAGCACTCAAGAGGCAGAGGCAGGTGAACCTCTATGAGTTCTAGGCCAGCCTAGTCTACAGAGTGAGTTCTAGTACGGCAGGGCTACACAAAGAAACCTTGTTTCAAACAAACAAACAAACAAACAAACAAAAAACAAAAAAACAAAACAGAACTAAAGGATTTTGGGGCACTGTAAGTATATTCAGGAGAAAGACCAGATATCAAAAGGTTGGGTCACAGGAATTTAGGAGGACCAATTTCTAATGTCCTGTACTACAGTCACCAAATGGGAGGCCTGCACAATTCATCTAACAATTTGAATCTTATTTCTAGGGGGAAAAAGACTTCCATATTTGTTAAGTGAATCTTTCCAAAAGGTAATCCTTATTCCTTAAATTCATTACTAATGCATTGAAAAATGGATGTGGCCAGGCCTTGGCAGGAATTCAGACAGTATACTTTCGAATATAGCTGCCTGGGAAGTGATGATGGGAAGAATGGGCTGCAGCTCAGGAAGCCTGTTGCTGCTCCATGCTGAGACAGCAGGACTCTAGCACACAGTCATGGAGAGTGCTGGTCCTCTCCAGACCTGCACACGTGCTGGGGCTCTTGCTGCAAGGGGCTTAAATAAAGAGCCAGTGGCTGCAGACTCACCTGTGGCTTCCCAATGGAGCATTATGAGCAAACTATGTAATTGCAGCTCATAATCTCATTTCAGGAGGCTGAAACATCCAAGATAGAGGCAGGAGCAGATGCAGTGTCTGGCAAGGGTCCTCCCCCTGACTTATTGTAGACAGATACTATGTCTTCACATGGTAGAAGTTTGCATGTCTGTCTTTACCAGACACTCAGCTCAATCCAGAGGGCTCCGCCATAACTGAATTACCATGCAAAGAGCTCGTCTGTGGTAGTTTGAATAGGTATGGCCCCCATAGACTTGAATGCTTGGCCATAGGAAGTGGCACTATTAGGAGGTGTGGCCTTGTTGAGGAAGTGTGTCACTATGGGGGTAGGCTTTGAGATCTCGTATGTTCAAGCTATGCCCAGTGTCACAGTTCACTTCCTGCTGCCTGCAGATCAAGATACAGAACTCTCAGCTCCTCTAGCATCACATCTGCCTGCAAGCTGCCATGTCCTGCCATTATGATAATGGGACTAAACCTCTGAAACTATAAGCTAGCCCCGATTAAATGTTTTCATTTATAAGAGTTGCCATGGTCATGGTGTCTCTTACAGCAATAGAAACCCTAACTAAGACATCTCCAAATATCATTTTGGGGAGTAGGCTTCGACATAGGAATCTGGAAGGGACCCAGAGTTGTCCATGGCATAGTACATAGAAATTACTGTTGACAACATGACTGTGGAGAGGGCTGTGTTCCAAGGATGCTGTTGGAAACATGGAAAGGCCCAGGTAGCAAGCAAGCACTGTGGAGAGTTGACAAAGGGTTGATAGAGTCTGGATAGCAAGAACTCCAGATGTCTCCAGCTTTCTTATTCTGTCAACTTTTTTCTCTTTGGGTCAATACAGTTTATGATCAAAGATGCCTAACACCAGTCTGAGTGCTGGGTATAGATCAGCGTCTAGTGGAAGAAAGTAACCTGGGATACGGACTGAAAACGCTTCCCAGGGCTCCTTAGCTGAACGCTCATCTCCTTATGTTCTGCAAGACCAACAATGTTATGGAATATTAGTTACTTTACAGACTATTTCACAGTTGGAGTTTTCTGATTTGTGTAATGACGATGATGAAAGTGGGGTTATATATCTTCAAGTGGAAGACCGCGGGTGAAATGCCCTCTCATATTGAGGGCACGTGCATTCAGCATGCATCACTAACGTAACCCTGTGGCCTGCTGAGGTTATGTTTGTTAAAACTCTTCCTCTGCTCACCTCCTTTTCTACACGGTAGTCTTCAGAAGAAAATGAACTATGTGAAGCCCAAAACGGGAGTCATGCTTCACTTCTTTGAGAGGGAAAAACAAAACAGGCTTTTGCCTATATGAATGCTCTAGGGTTAAATATTGTGCAGACCATTTGGGATGTCGAATGTCCTTGCACCTCATCCACTAAACACCACTAGTAAAACCAACTGAAAATGCCCCCTCCACGTCTCCAGAATAACCCCTAGGGGTCAGTACTGCCCTACTGGAACCACTGGTTTCAAGATTCTGATTGTAGTTTCTTCAAAGTGAGTGTGACCTGGCATCATTTACAAAGGGATGAGTAGTCTACACTTGGATGCTTTCCTGCTTATGGACAAAGGGTATTTTTCACCTCTGATCAGCAGCTACTTGTCTGAGCTGTTTGCCTTTGGGAACAGTGTTTTACACAGTATTTTGTTAAGATGCATGCTTAGAATTATGGGGCAAACTAATGAACATGTTAGTAACAGGCAGGATGGCGCAATAACACCAAGGAAGTAATAACACCCGGACCACCCAGAAAATGGCCAGTGACAGTTAACTGAGCTTAACCAGACAGCACACTTTGATGGAGGAAATAACTCGGCTCAATCTAATCACTAGTTAAGAGAAACTGTACAGCAAACACATAAATTTGGTATTAGCATAAAATTATGTTGGCATATTATAAAGTATTTTTTAAATAATTTATTTAAATTTATTTTATGTGCATTGGTGTGAAGGTGCCAGATTCCCTGGAACTGGAATTACCGACAATTGTGAGCTGCCATGTGGGTGTTGAGAATTGAACCTGGGTCCTCTGGAAGAAGCAGCCAGTGCTCTTAACCATTGAGCCATCTCTCTAGACCCCTATAAAGTATTTTTAAAATGCTAATATCCAGGACATTTAGAGCTGTAATTAAATAGGTACTTCATAGATGTCATCAAACTACACATTAGGGCCAGAGATAAAGCTAAGAACCGTTGCTGCTCTTGCAGAGGACCTGAGTTCAGTTTTCGGCACCCATGACGCACATCCACCTCTAACTCTAGCTCCAGGGGATCTGGCACCCTTTTCTGGCCTCTGCATTCAAGTGTACACACACACACACACACACACACACACACACACACAAACGAACAAAAAACAAAAAAACAACTTGAAAATAAATATTTAAAAAAAACTACACATGATATAATAGGCTTTGAGACTTCAAAGGCCTTAAAATGGTCAGTTCCTTCTATTTAGTTAATGCTGTGGTATTCTGTATCCTAGAAAATAATCAGGGATTTTAATTTCTAAACTTGTTTTTTGTATTGCTTTTTTACACTATCGAAAAAAGTTGAAAAGCCCCCAGATGAGGAAATTATTAATATATACCAATAATGATAGAGTGTTCTCTTTTCTAATGTCATTTAAGCATTCAAACATTATTTTAGACCTTAAAAAGAACAATGGGACAATGCCATGAGGTAGTAAGTGAAGAGACAGAATGCATGTATATCATGCTCTTGATGTTAGTAAGCAAAAATAAAACAAAACAGAAAGAGAAGGGGGAAATACCAAGCTATGATCATCACTGGCTGCTTACTTCCTGCTATTTTTGTGAATTTTCCAAATTATTTGAAGTGAGCAACTATGACTTTTTTAAAAAATTATTTTTAGTTTATGTGCATTGGTGTTTTGCCTGCTTGTATGTCTCTGTGAGGGTGTCTGATCCCCAGGAACTGAAGTTATGGACAGCTGTGAGCTGCCATGTGGGTGCTGGGAATTGAACCCTGGTCCTCTGGAAGAGCAGCCAGTGCTCTCAACCACTGAGCCATCTCTCCAGCCTAGCAAGTATTAATTTCCAGATAATGAGAACTATTTCCTAATTTATTAACATTTAGTTTTTTTACCCTTTGGAAAAATGAGGTATTTTAAAAATGCTTGTCTAATCCAGGTGTAGTGGTGCATGCCTTTAATCCTAGCACTTGAGAGGCAGAGGCAGTGGATCTCTGTAAGCCTGAAGTCCAGACAGCCAGAGCTATATAGTGAGACTCTGTCTTGAAATAAACAAACAAACCCAAAACAACAACAACAAAACCTTTTGTCTGATGCTCAAACTTCTTTTTTTTTTTTTTGTTTTGTTTTTTTGAGACAAGGTTTCTCTGTATTAACAGCCCTGGCTGTCCTGGAACTCGCTCTGTAGACCAGGCTGGTCTCAAACTCAGAGATCCACCTGCCTCTGCCTCCCCGAGTGCTGGGATTAAAGGCGTGGACCACCATGCCCAGCCCAAATTTCTATTCAGGATGACAACATATTAAAGATTAGAAAATACATTTAAGTTGTTTGAAACTCTTTGCATAGTTAAAAAGTCGTATTTTAAATGATAAAATTCAATTAAGTGACCTTCAAATTTTCCTAGGTATACTTACTTTTTTAAAAGTTGAAATAGGTGAAAAACAAAACAAAACAAAACCACTCAGGAAAGAAGTCAGCACATTCTCACCCATTCTGCGCACTCTCAGCTGATTGTGGAGACGCCTTCTATTTTGCTAATGTTCACTTTGTATTTGAAAACTGTAGTCTCATAGGCACAGCCCTCACAGCCAATACTCCTCAAGCATACTGCTGACGTCTAGAAGCTGTACCCAGAAACCAAAGACAGCTTTGCTGCCCTTACAGATCCCCAGACAGCCTACATCTCAGGAATGTGATTTCTCCTTTTTCTTAGTTACAGGAAGGTATGGTCACTACATAGGGACTCACTGATCTTCAGGGCTGTTCTTCCTGACTCCCCTCCCAGGAGAAAGAAAGCTTCAGGGTTCAGAACGTTCAAAGTCAAGAGTCCTTGTCCTGCATGGCACTGCAGGAGCCTGTGGTCTAGCTGCTTGAATAGAGATGGGCCATGAGTTACCAAGACAGGCAGGGAGATGAGTTAATAATTTCAACATCATGATATAAAGATTTAATGGAGTGTGCATAGCATGATTGGGGGCACAAAATCATATTAAATGTCCTTGTAGAACAAGGCTGAGGATACAAGATAGTTGCTGTACTGAGAAAAATTATGAGCTGTGGAGGCAGAATGGACAAACCAGAACTGCAGCAGGCCAAGTATCATCAGGAACAAACTAGGTTTCAAATCAATACTAACCACCCTTTATGCATCTGTCAGTGGCAATTTCTAGCATCTGATGGCCATGTGTGGATCTCAAAATCGGACACATTAGCAGAATTGCTTGGGGTTAGTTTAAACACAGGTGTCAGGTGTCTGGGCCCCACTGATGGACTAGGTCTGCAGAGGGCTCTACAGTAAGCATTTATTTGCTGTGTGTGTGTAAGAGAGAGGAAGAGCGGGGCAGAGAGGGCAAAAGTAGAATATAGGAGTCGAGGAGTTGACATCAAGCTATCGTATTGCTACACCTTAGTTTTTAAAAAACACGGACTAAAGCTGGGCGGTGGTGGCGCACGCCTTTAATCCCAGCACTCGGGAGGCAGAGCCAGGCAGATCTCTGTGAATTTGAGGCCAGCCTGGTCTACAAAGCGAGATCCAGGACAGGCACCAAAACTACACAGGGAAACCGCTGTCTAGAAAAACCAAAAACAAATAAATAAACAAACAAACAAAAAACGGATTATCACTGAAACTGGATTTCACCATTTAAGCTAGACTGCTGGTCACTGAGTGGGATTCACTTGTCTCCAGGCATGCTCAGTATTGGGGTTACAGATGGCATGGGCTACTCCACCAAGGTTCTGGGGATCCCAAGGTAGTTCCCATGCTTGTCCAACAGGCACCTCGACCACTGAGCTATCTCCACAGCCTTACTGTGAACAGTTCCATCAAGTTTCCAGGTGATGCTAACAAGGCTAGTCAGTCATGGACCACACTTCGAAGATGGTACCCAAGTTATCAATGTTCTCCATGAATCTGTGGATGAGCAGCACCTAGAGCTGTTGTGACAAGAAGCACCCAAACTGCAGGGAGGAAACAGAGAGCACTGTACAGGGACCCTGGTAAATGAGCACTGTCTTTCTCGGGAACTATGGGAAATCATGACTGAGTCACTTGCTGTGATGTCGCAGGGTCAGTCTTCCTGGCAACCACTCAGTGGATTCTGATTCTGAAAACAAGTTCAAGAGTAGAAATTGGTTAGCATTTGTTGTTGTTTTTTCCAGACAGGGCTTCTCTAGCTCTAGCTGTCCTGCAACTCACTCTGTAGACCAGGCTGGCCTCAAACTTGCAGAGATCTGCCTGCCTCTGCCTCCTGAGTGCTAGGAGTAGAGGCGTGCACCATTACCGCCCAGCTTGGGTAAGCATTTTCAAATTTTGAATGAGTGGCCCTTGGTCTTTCCATCATCCACCTTTGATTTCTTTTGAGAGTAGAGAGTGAGCAAGACATTGGCTGGCTGCCCATGGGCTTTCCTTTAAAGCCCATGTTCTCATAGCTCTCTCCATGACCATTCATCAACTGCCCCTATGACTTTGTAATCATCTATTACAGTGGGACCTTTCTTCCTATTGAATTAAGCAATTTAGTTATGTCACGGTACTTCCTACTTTCAGCTCTTCACCTGATAGGTTTTCTGCCAATACATAAGCTATCCCCCCCACTCCCACCCCCCATCCCATGTTCACTTCTCAGAAGAACCAATATTACAAGTCAGGAGAAACAGTTACCTCTGGGGAGGAGGAATGGTGGTTAACGGGAAGCACAGGGACTTGGGGGTGGGCGCACACAATGTTCCAATTTTTTTTTCCTTTTTACTATGGGTACACTGTGAAAGTCTAACAAGCTGTATTTGTGTGCCTTGCTGTTCCTGTGAGGCTTTAGGTAAAAACAATGCTCCTCCCCCAAAAGGAAAGGACCTTAACTGGGAGAAGATTGACAAGAGGAGCACTCTGTGGGTTAGAACAAAGCAGTCTCCTGGATCAGTCGTGTTGATAGCTCCTTACCATGGTGTACAGTTAGTCACTGGAGAACACTCTCTGCTCATTAAAAGAGTGGTGTTTTTAGGGACTGGGGAGACAGCTAAGAGGCTAAAAGCAGTAGCCATGCAAGCTGGAAGCCACATTTTTAAAAAATGGGTGTGTGTGGGGGGGGGGGACTGGATGTGGTGGCATGCATCTGTAATCCCAACACTCCTGTGGTAAGATGGAGGGTGGAGACACGGGAATGGCCCAGAAGCTGGCAGGCCGGATAGCCTGAAGTACACAATGCTCACAGTTGCCCTCGGAATGCCCTATGTGCACCCTGGCACGTGCACACACAGGCTTTCCTTGCATTCGCTCCCTCTGCCTCCGTGAAGGAACCTGTGCTGGCTAGTTCTCATCTGACTTTCCTGACTGGTCTGTCCCCATCTCTCTTCTCTTTTAATACAGATGAGATTAAAAAGGAGCTGATTCCAGGCAGAGGACCTTGACTCCATCGCTGAACGTGGGTCTTCGGGGATTCTTCCTCACAGGGCGACTGACTGCCAGGTTCCAGACAGGAGTGGGAGGATGGAGTGAATGTGAACTATTCTGTCCCTGTGCCTGGAACGGAAACTATTCCTTTAATCCTCCGTCCTCAGCACTGCCCTTTCTGCACAGTCTCTGCTTTCTTTGGTGACGTCTCCCACTTTCAGGGCCTTACCTATCATCTCTTTGATAAAATCATTTGAGGAGATAAAAAGATTAAGGCTGTATCATAGGCAGAGCAAACACAGAAGTCTAATTAATGCACAGTACTATTTGGCCTCTGTGCGTCGGTCTTCCTCGACTTTGGGAACAAGACAGATAAGCTTATTTCCCCACATGGAGGAACGCCTTTCCCTTTTGCCATTTATGTGCCCTTCTGGTCTCATGCCTCTCTTCTATCTCCTGATCAGGATATTCTTCTTTTTATGTCCTTGGTCTGTCACATTCTGACTGACGGACGTCTTTTTATTTCTACCCTAAAGCAGCCCCTTTCAGATGCTGGCATATCATAACCCTCAGAGAAAACGGTACACTGTATGAAAGAAGCCTGCCACAAAAGACCACAGACTGGATGATTCGTTCCTATGAAATGTCTGGAGCTGCCAAATCTGCAGGGACAGGAAGCAGATTACTTGTTGCCTGGGGCTGGAATGAGGGGTGGGGAATAAGGAGTAACTGACAAGAGGTTGGCATTTCTTTTCTTTGCACTGAAAAGGTTTGAAGTTGGAGCAGACATTTGCAAAGCTTTGTGGACATACTAAAATCCACTCAACTGTGCTCTTTAAACAGACTCATATTCTAGTAAAGCTATTAGAAAAAAACAAAAAAAAACAAAAAACCAGAATGCTGTAGTCACTGATCAGCTTTCTGTCACTAAAAAAAAATACAATACCAAGAAGACATAATTTATGAAGAAAGATTGATTTTTATTTAGTATATGTGTGCATGTTTGTGCATGCGTGTGGGTACCTGTGGAGGCCAGAAGAGGTTGCCGGACTGTCTGGAGCTGCAGTTACAGGGGTGGTGGTGGTGGGTGGGGTGGGTTGTGAGTTGCCCAGTGTGGGTGCTGGGAGCTCAACTTTGGGCCTCTGCAAGGGCAGCAAGTGCTCTAACTGCTGGGCCAAACTCTCCATCCCCAGAGATGGTTTCAGAGGTTTCAGACTGTGGTCACTTGGCCTGGTCGTTCTGGGCCTGTGGTGAGACAGGATTAGTGTGGTGAGGAGAGCTTCTTGCTTTGTGGTAGCTGAGAAGCAAAGGCAGACCTTAGCTTTATAATAAAATCTAGTCTCCAAACCCAGTAAGCTGTGAGTCTATAAGTATACCCATCCATTGGTAGGTCAGAGGTCTTATGATCCAATCCCCGTCCACAGGGGATCCAGCCTTCAATGCGTGGGGTTTTGCAGGGCAGTCTAGATCTAAACCATAACAGTTGCTTGAAAGACTCTGGGCCTTCACCCTAGCTGAGGCTGCTGTTTTTCTTCCCTGGGCTTCAGAGGGTCTGATTTAGTTGCAACATACATTTATGAAGAATTCCTATGTGCTGCTGCTCCTGAACCACACCCTGAGAAGCCCATGCCCTGCAGCAGAGCTATGAGTCAAGCATGGTGAGCATGCCTGTGACCCCAGCTGCTCTGGAGACCAAGGAGGGGAATCACCTTTCCCTTCTTTACTAATGTGCAAGTTGCGCCTTTATAGTTCAGTATACATTTATGTCTTTCTTTTCATTAACTGAAAAATGCTCCACAGTATATTTCATAACTCACCCAGCTTACTTCCCTACTGAAGAACACTCTAGGTAGGTGCTTCCATTTTCTTTATTATTTATTTATTTTATTTTTTATTTTTATTTTTTTGTTTTTCGAGACAGGGTTTCTCTGTGTAGCTTTGCGCCTTTCCTGGATCTCGCTCTGTAGACCAGGCTAGCCTCGAACTCAGAGATCCGCCTGCCTCTGCCTTCCAAGTGCTGAGATTAAAGGCATGCGCCGCCACTGCCTGGCATTTTCTTTATTTTTTAAAATGCAGCTAGTCGCTGGGCAGTGGTGGCGCATGCCTTTAATCTCAGCACTTGGAAGGCAGAGGCAGGAGGATCTCTGTGAGTTCGAGGCCAGCCTGGTTTACAGAATGAGTTCCAGGACAGCCAGGGCTACACAGAGAAAGCCTGTCTTGAAAAACAAACAAAAAAATCATAGTAAATATCCTCAGTATGTATGTGTGTGTGTTGGGGTGTGTGTGTGGTGGTATTGTGTTCCCCAAAATATTGTGCATCCTAATAAACTTATCTAGGGTCAGAGAACAGAACAGCCACTAGATATAGAGGCCAGAAAATGGTGGCACACACCATTTTAATCCTATCACTTGGGAGACAGAGATCCATCTGGATCTCTGAGTTTAAAGCCACACTGGAAACAGCCAGGCATAGTGACTCATGCCTTTAATCCCAGGAAGTGATGGCAGAAAGCAGAAAGGTATTTAAGGCATGAGGACCAGGAACTAGAGCTGGTTAAGCTTCAGGCTTTCGAGAAACAGTTCAGCTGAGATCCATTTGGATGAGGACTCAGAAGCTTCCAGTCTGAGGAAACAGGATCAGTTGAGGAATTAGCAAGGTGAGGTGGCTGTGGCTTGTTCTGCTTCTCTGATCTTCCAGCATTCACCCCAATACCTGGCTCCAGGTTTGTTCTTATTAATAAGACCATTTAAGATTCGTGCTGTGGGGTGGTGGTGGTGGTGGTTTACATTGGCAGTTTTCAGGGAGAATGGGTTCTCTGGAAGATCTACAAGCAGGTACATTTCAATTGTAGGAGATATTGACACATTCCTTTCAAGGAAACTGTAGACATTCACAGTCTCCTTTGATCCACTATCCCTGAGGACAAGTGAAATGGAATGTTTTTTCATACTTTTTTGGCAAACTGCATTTTTCTATTTTATGCAAAGCAGACTTGGTTCCTCTGCCCATTTTCTTCTTTTGGAACATTTGCCTTAGCGCTTTTATGTCAAACGTTTTAGAAACTTCCCTGTTTTTTCATTTTACTATATTAAACGAGGACAAAACTGAGAATCTAAAATATCTTCCCCTTTACCCTGCATTGATTTTCCTTAGGGTAGCATGTGCATGTCCTACATCAGCTACCTGTGGGTATTTGTCAAACAGCAACAAAAGGAGACTTCCCGAAAACTCTCTGAAGAGGGTGATGGGTATCAACAGACCCAAGCCACTCTACATCACTCTGCCTTATCTGCCTGAGTCTCATATGATTTCTAGACCAGCACAATCCAACAGAACTTTCTACAGTAACCCAAACGGTCCATATGGGAACTGTCCAACACAGTGGCTACTGAGTTCTTGAATGTAACCAGAGACTGAGAAGTGAGCTTAAACTGGAGCCGGCTTGCTGAGCCTGCAGCTCTTGACTGTTAGCTCCTTGAATCCTGACCCACTTCACCTTCTGTGTCTAGCTCACAGTAACCTGCAAATGAAAAATGGCAATAAGAAAGCCTAGGCAATCACTAATTTTTTTAAGGCTCTTGGTATATCAAGAAATGAAGAAATGCCAAAATGTAAGTATAAAAATTGTGGTATGCTATAATATTTGCCTTGCACTTACATGCTGCTTTTGTATCCTACAATAAAGATAATTTCAGGATTAAAATATCCAACCGATGAGGTAACCGGTAGTTATATCATATTCCACCACTCTCTACCATCACCTACATAAATATTAAAGATCTATTAAGACAACAATGAGTCTTTTTTGATTTTTCATGTACTTTGTTAAAATTTACATGTGGAAACATATGTACTACAGAACATGATCAGATTATTAATCTGTGAGGTAGAATGGAGTTCTAAGCAAAGACGATAGGATATAGAGAATTATTCTTTGAAATTCAAGTCTCCTGGAAGACAGAATTGAGAGGAGAGAAACTGAGTGGATTGGAGAACTTGGGACTTGTTCACTATGATTTCATTTCTCCATCTCCTTCAGAAGGAAAAGTGAAAGGAATGTCATCCTGCAGAGTTGCAATAGTGTTGAAACTTCTCTGG
Source organism: Peromyscus eremicus (assembly GCF_949786415.1). Taxonomy (NCBI): domain Eukaryota; kingdom Metazoa; phylum Chordata; class Mammalia; order Rodentia; family Cricetidae; genus Peromyscus; species Peromyscus eremicus. The sequence continues at coordinate 7,055,367 of NC_081432.1, read as the reverse complement.
GGATAACTCATTCTTCCTGCTCTTACTAAACCGGGGGGACTCATTAGACTCGGTTCCCAGCCTGAAGTGAGGGCAGAAGGCTGAACTTCATGCCTCAGACAGCTATTATAAGCATAGTCACCATTCACTTTCTCCAAACAACTGAGGACAGCTGCAACTACACAGAGACTGCAAACATTTATACAGGATTCTGAGCAAGCAAAACCCAAGCATGCTTGAATCAGGGAACAAACTAGAATGCAGATATGCAGGTCATGACTTTATACCAGGGCACTCAATCATGGTCACATTTTTTTCCTTATCTTTATTTTGTGGAGCTGGGGATTGAATCCAGGGCCTTGCATGTGTTAAAGCAAATCTGAGCTTCATTCCCAGCCCGGAGCCACAAATCTGACTCAGAGCTTCAGGGCAGCCAAGATGAAAAGAGGAACCCGTTTCCTCATGCACAAAAAAATGACACCTGTCACTCAAGGTAAAGTCACTTCATGACGCTTGGCTCTGAAAGGAAGTGTCCTGTGGGAGATTTCCTTCAGGGAATGCAAAGCCATCAAGTGCACAGCAAGTCTTTCAGGACAAACATTCATAGGTTCTGAGGGGCTGTTCCTTCTGGGGAGGCGTGATACTTGACAAGTTGGTGTCACACTCGTGGCAGGGGGTGGGAAGGTTTGTGAGCGTGGGCTCAGGACAATATGGACAAGCATACTTTCTGTGGGACTAGCTATCATTGTGTGCTTGGCTAAAGACAGATACACACTGTTCAGAATTCAGTAATGTCATCAGCAGATGGGAAGGGGGTTGACAACTTTTTGTGAAGAGTGAGCCACACCATGTGATAATTGTCAACCTTATATGACCATTCCTGTGTCTATGGTAGTAGCTGGGGGGCACAGGCAATGTAGGAATTTTCATTAAACCAGGTGTCTAAAAATAAGGGGGAAAAGTATTCAAGATCAAGTTTTATCAGAAGGTCTGTAAATTCACGGGTTATTTTCTCTTTCTTTCTTTTTTTAAAGTTCATTTTAGTTGCCAATATTTAGAGATTAATAGATTTCAAGTCCGACAATGTCGGTTGCTTCTATTATACCACATGGCAAAATCTGCTAAGAGGGGTATAGAACATTACCCATCTGCTTGAGCTATTTAAGTACTGAAATGCTCTGCTGGAGAATGGGAGAGATTTGGATTAAATTGTTTTTCAAGAACATTAGTGTTAGTATAAGCATTAGTATATTAGTATTAGTACACACGTGTGTATCTCTGGGTAGCTTTGTGCATATGTGAGGACAGAAGTGTGGTGTCCACAAGAGGGCGTTGAAACCCTGGAACAGGTGTTACAGGCAGTGAGCTGCTCCATGAGTGCTGGGACTCAAACTCAGGTCCTCTGCTAAAGCAGTACATACTCTTAACCACTGAGCCATCTCTCCAGCCTCATTGCTCATTCTTGACTGTAAGAAAATCTGAGTGGGCTCTTATGAAATGTATGGCTACCAACAAAGTCATTGGTTAATAAGTGTACTGGAAGGATAACATACAAAACATCCCCCTTGGTAAAGAAACGAACCTTAGGTATGGCATGGTGGCACATTCCTTTAATCCCAGCACCAGAAGGCAGGCAGATCTCTGAGAGTTCAAGGACAGCCAGGGCTACATAGCAAGGCCTTGTCTCACAAACAAAACTAAACAAAAAGAGACTAACCTGGTATCACTGACCTTAAGCCAATTAAATTGAGGACATGTCGTTTTGGAACGACATTCATTCTCAATGACAAATGGTAACAAGGATAACTACATACATTAAACTCCATCATAACAAAATATTATCAACATATAGGAAAACAGACTTTCTTGTTTCTAAGGCATGGAGATTATGTGTCCAAAGAACCCATATATTATCTAGATTTTATATATATAAATAAAAAACCAAGAAAGGCCACAACTTGGCTAATTTATGCTACTTGAAATACTTTCTGGTCTAGACAATGATTCTTTCAATCTGGACTTTCAAAGTCATGAAACTTGAAACTAGTTCTCACCCAGAATCTCAATGAGAAATTAAAGTTACAAACATTTAAAAAAGTGTGTGTGTGTGTGTGTGTGTGTGTGTGTGTGTGTGTGTGTGTGTGTGTCTGGCCACATACATACCAGAGCTCATATGTGAAGATCAGAGGGCAACTTTGAAAACACTTTATTTTTTGTATGTATGCATGAGCATTTGTGCCATATCCATGCAGCAGCCATGGAATGACATGCAGAAAGAAGCTGGCTCCCTCTGCCATCTGGGTTCCCTACGATTGAACTCAGGTCTTAAGGCTTGCACAGCAAGTGCCTTTCTCTATCTGTTGAGCCTTTGGCTGGCCCTGAAACATTCTTTTTAAAATGAGGTTTTTTAAATTATAAAATCTATGCTGTCAATAATTTAGAAAACAAGAAAAATGTAGGTAGTTTTCCCAATTATATATGCAGAAAAGCTTCAAACCAACTTCTACAGTTTGGATCTAGAATATTCTTTCAAAGGTCCCCAGGGGAGCATCATTAGGAGGTGATGGGGCCTTTAAGAGGTGAGGCCTAGTGGTGGGTCCTTAAATCATGGCCTGTTTGTTTTCTTTTTGCTTCCTGGTCATGAGGTGAGTGGTTTTGCTCTGACATGCACTCTGTCACTCCACAGGCCTAAAACAATGGAGCGCCTGGATACCAGACTGAAACCTCTAGAACTGTGAGCCAGAACAAACATGGTTATCTCAGATATTTTGTTAAGGTGATGATGGGATACTACCATACCAATGGAAAGAGATATGCACACCAATCCAATCCACTCAGTTACAAATGCCAAGTGAGCAAATTTACTCAGGGCTTCGGGGCAGGGACATGAATGGGAAACATGGTTACACAATTCAGTTAGATGACCGGTATAGCCTATGAAGAGAGACGCATCAGCTATCCAGAGGGCCCAAGGATTTGTGACTTCCAGTTCGGAAAGAAGAGTCTCTGGTGTTCATGGAAGGGACAGAGTGGGATCACACACAGCAGCCCTGCAACACAAACACTGCTGAGTTGTGTAAGCCATGTTTTCTAGCACCCCGCCATGTGAACAGGGAGGATTGGGTATGAATGGTTGCAGCACATGGGTTCTAGCATCGGGAATCCTGGCTCTATCACTTATTAACTTTGTGAACTTGAGTAATTACTTAAACTTTCTGTGATGTAGCTTTCTGATCTGTAAGTATTGTAATTAATAATATCACCTACTCAAGGGCTGTTACAAGACTTGTAATGCCTGTAACACTGAAACAGAAGGAGCACAGATACAGGAATGCATACCTGGCATGTAGTAAGCACCATTATTACAGTGAATGCTACAATGCATGGGCATTATATTAACATTACGGAGAAAGAACATTTTAACCAATTCAGGACTCCGATAGAAGGTTTCCTAGAAAAGGACTGCATGTCATGGATCTAAACCTTGGTCTATTAGCTGTTTCACCCTCATAGTCTGCCTACACCTTAACAAAACCAACCAAACAACAAACTCCATTTATGGCAACCAGCTATCTACTCATGTGTTTACCTCACCTCCAAACTGAATAGCTTGCATAACTGAGCGGTAGCCATAGCTGTCCAGAGAGAAGTATCACAGTTTATACTAACTCTTAAGTGTTTGGTGAAACGGCCTTAGTTGGATTTTTAAGGATGCTGTTGTTATAAGCAACTGAGTCTAACATAAAAGTTGAGGTTATATTTTTGCCTTGATTGATCTCTTCCATGTCTGAGGGCTTAACTTCCTCCAAACCTCAACTTCCCTCATCAGTCACAGACCTCTGTAATTTGGCTGTTTGATGGTTTCCTCTAAATGTGGAGGGCCCCTCCATGAAACCATAGTCCCAGTGAAGCAGCCTGATAAACTGCTTTTTTTTTTTTTTTTCCAACATGAAGGAGAACGCACCAGGAAACGGTCGTCTTTATTGTTGACTACACTGGTTTCTTATGGCTGTTGTAACAAGTTAGTAAAAACTGAGTGCTTTAACAACAATTCATGTTAGTGTTCTAGAAGTCAAACGTCCTAAATTCAAGAATCCAGTTGCTTGCCCTTTCCAGCTTCTATAGGCTGCCTGCACTCCTTTGGATCCATTTTTAAGGCCAACTGGGTGATGTCTTCAAATCTCTGTGACCTCTGCTTCTCTCATACGCCCTTTTCCGACTCTGATGCTCTTGTTCCCAGCCCAGCAGGCCAATTCAGGGTATCTCATGTCCGTAACTGAACCATATCTGCAAACTCCCTCCTGTGATGTTACAGAACATATTAGCAGATTATGGAGATGGGGGGAGGGCTGTTAGTGTAGGGAACATTATTCTGTAAAACACAATTAACAAAGTTGGAATTGGGTGTTACCTGTGGGCAGTTTCCTAATGTTAAACTCTAGGATTTGCTTTGTACCCCTGGACTAGGCACCTTCATTCCATCACACCCTAACAGTTTCTTCAAAGGCTTCCCATGTCCGGTTTGCTCTTTTAAATTTATCAATCTAGAAGCCAGTTCTCCAAGGACAAGTAAATTGGGGACATACGTAGCAAAAGCTAGAAGTACTAAATTGATGGATATCATTCCACATGAAAGGCTTGAGGGAGTGTGCTTCTCCAACCAACATATTCATTCACATTCAAAGGCACTGCTCTACCATAGTCATCGGCCAGGAATGCCATTACCGTCTAGTAACTCACCACCTGCGGACACAAAGGCATCTTTCTTTCCATCCACCTATCTCAGCACCCATACTAGAATCCTGGCCTACTTATTCACCAACTCCCACCCCCACTCTCCACCAGCGCTGGCCTTCACGTTTACATTCCCACTCGCAGCGCCTTGGCGGTTCTGATCACTTCTCCAGGGTACTACAATGCGACATTCCCTGGCCCATACCCTGCTGTTTCTGTTCAATTTCACTTCCTATTTAAGATGTCTTTGCTTGGAATTGTCTTCCGTCTTCAAATCCTCGCACCCAGTTAAGTACCTAACTTTCAAAGGCGGCGTCTCTCTAGCTTCAGGCAGGCTCAGACTTGCAACCCGATTTCTACGGCTTGGAAGCCCACAGTCCCTGCTTTCCTTGCTTCTTCTTCCGGGAAAGATGAAGTCCAGTGGGTTTTATACTTTACATTTGGTAGGTGGAATGGTGAGTAGTTATAGACGGGCTTCTGCCACGGTCTTGAAATTAAAAGTTCGAAGACGACCAGGTTCCCCAGCAGCCAAGCACGCATTATTTCGTCTTAAATCCACAGCTGTCTAGAGCAGGCGGTCGGGTATTATTTTTCACACTGACGGCGCGAGGAAACTGAGTCAAGGGATTCCAGGCCTGACCTTCATCGCACCTTAATGTTGTTAATGACTCACTTGGCTCACTCTTTCTCCTTGTAGAACTTTCTCGCACCTAGCCGACTGTCCATCAGGTAGGCGACTCACTGGAGAAGTTTAGGGATTTTCCCCAACAGGCGCTCCGGCTCGTCCTCATACGCAGTGACGCGATCGATGACGCTATTCAGTGACGTGCGATGACGTGACTTACCCTGAGCCAGGTGCCGGCAGGGCGGCCACACCCTGAGGGCTTCAGTTCAGGAGGGGCAGTGCCTCCGACGGGCGGAGACGCGCCACGAAACCCCGCCCGAAGCGACCCGGGGGGCCCTGAAATCCTGGGTCCTCCCGGCCCACGGGGAATCCGTTGCTAAGTGACGCCAGCGCGCAAAGCGCGTGCGCGGCCACGGCGGTGTGCGTGAAAGCGGGCGCGCGCCGCGACGGCGGCGGCGGGGAAGGCGGCGACGGCGGCGGTCGAGGGGGCGGTGGCCACGAGGCAAGGTCGTTGCTGGCGGAAGAGACGTGTGTGGCGGCGGTTAGGTCGCTGAGGAACATCGTCGGGGTGAGTCGCCGGGGCCACTCGGGGGGGAGGTGGGGCCTGGCCGCACCTGCTGCGCGGGCCCGGGGCGCGGAGACGCGCGCCCCCCGCTCCCCCCATCGCCGTACCCGCGCGCGCCGCTCCACGCCCCTCGGCCGCTGGTTCCGGGGGCGGGGACGGGGGCTGACGAGGGTCAGTTCCCGGGCCTGGCGCTCTTGGGGGGGCGCGCTGGAGAAGGGTGCGGGGGGGGGGGGGGGACGACGACGACAAGCGACTGGATTCCGGCATGACGCTGCCAGTTTCCCTTCCACGGAGGAATTCGAAGCGGCAGAAGCCCGCGTTCCTCAGCAGCCTCGCGCCAGGACCAGAGATGCGACTTTGCCAGCCTGACAAACGCGGAAACGGGGACCCTCGGGGTTTAGGGGTTCACAAAGTTTTAGGTTAACCCCGAAAGGCTTCGTCGGTTCTACCCTGGCGGGTCCCGGAGTGGGAGCGGGTAGTTAGGGAGAGAGTTAGGAGTCTCGGCGCTAGATTCGGGCACACCCACGACCTGGGGAAGGCGACCTGTCAGTGTAGATGCCGGGCCGCCAAGCAGTTGCCTGGACCTTCCAGCCTCACGTGTATGCCCACGTGCTTCTCTGATTGTTTTTTTTAATCCAGTGTTGGTACACATTTTGAAGCCAGAGGACCATATCCAGCCAGTGTTGTTACTTCCTCATGGACTCGAAACTGCTCTTGTATTCATCTCCAAGAACTTGCTGTGCGTTGGGCCACTGCTAGGGCCTCGAGGATAGGGCAGCCATGCCTCTTGTGTTTGTTTTCTCTACAAGCAGGCAGGTGGTTATTTATCGAATGAAAATGTAGATTGCATTCCACGTGTGGGCTAGAGTAGTGCAGCTGGAGTAAAAAGATGCAGCTAGCCATCAGTCGGTACTGTGCGCGGGACTCCAGTGGGTTGAATGTGTGGTGGTTGTCCTAACCATCCTTGGGGAAGGAGGAGTAATGGAGACAGACGGAAGAAGTTGTTTTTTTCCCCTTTACCTGTTAAAGGCAGTGTCTAGAACCAATGACAAGGGAGCACTGACATTTAGTCATGATTTATGCATAAAAATAGAGTGACATACCTTCAGTTTCCACCCAGCTCTACAATCCAGAGATTCAGTTTTATAGCCAAGGCTGTCAAGTATGGCATCTGAAGTTCTCATGTCTTGGAATCAGTAAAGCTGTGTAAAGCCGAATACTCAGGAGCCACTGTTCATTTATGAACTTTCAGGACTAGAGTCATCCGTTTTCCTTTTCTGCCTGTATCTCCTAGAAAACTGCATGCTACAGAGTGGCCACACAGTCGGTAGAGCATCACATTACGTAGATGGTTTTCAGAGAAGCGTTTAGTCTCAGCCTTCACAGAGTTAATACAACCGTTCCTCTCTTTTCAGAGTTGTGCTAAATTAGTGAGAGCCTTTTTCCTTTAACAATGAACACTCTAGTCAGGAAAAGAAAGCGTGTATATATAAAAGAATCGTGGAACTAAATGAGGTAGTAGTATTAGATGGGGCTGTAGTATTGGAGAAATTTAGACAAGAGGAGGTCAGAGATAGGGGACTCTGGAAGGTAAGACTAGGGCTGGCCTTTAAAGGAAGTGTAAAATTGGAATTAGGAAAGAATTAAGAAGTCCTGTTGTGAAAAGTTACTGTGAATTTGTTCGTTGGATGGCAGAGGGATATTTTGAGGAGACTTGTGTTGACTGGAGCAGAGAACGTTTTCTTACACAGAAATAGTAGAGAAAACTTAGTGGGGATGCAGAGTTACAGCCGGCCTCCTAATAGGGTGGAGCCTGTGCTGGTTAGTTTTTGTTAACTTGGCCCAAACTAGAATCCCTGGGAAGAGGGAGCCGCCATTGAGGAATTGCTTCCATCAGATTGGCCTGTGTACAGTCTGTGGGGGCGTTTCCTTAAGTGATAATTGATGTAGGAGTGCCTCCTTAACCCCCTGCAGAGCCACCCTGCAGGTGGTCCTGGGTTGTTGGAGAAGGCAAGCCAGTAAAACAGCACCTGGCTCCTGCCTCCAGTTTCCAGCCTTTGCTGTCCTTGATGATGGACAATTAACCTGTAAACAAAATAAACCCTCCCCCAAGTTGGTTTTGATTAATGTTTTTATCACAGCAACAGAAAAACTAGAACAGAGTCTGTTTGCATGGGGGATGAGGTGGTGTGTTGATCAGAATAAAGTCTCAGGAATAAGTTACAAGTGTTATTGTTTTAAAACATCTATTTGTTTCTTGAGAGAGGGTCTTATCATATATCCCTGGCTGGCCTAGGACTTGTGTAGATCATGTTGGCCTCAGACTTAGTATGATCTTCCTGACTCTGCTTTTTGATTACTGAGAATACAGATAAGAGCCACCATGCCGTGCCTAGAAAAAATGTTATTTTCACTTAAAGGATATCCAGTTGAGCCAGGACCAGAATTCTGTATTCTTCGATTTCATTTAGTAATTGGAATAAATGCTTTATTCTTGCGCTTTTTCCCTAGGTTGTCAGTACTACATGGCTCAGCCCCCAAAATCTACCTAATGGGTTTAGGCTGCTGTTCTGGACAATTACAGAAATGATGTAACCAAAGTCGTCATCTAACCATACTCAGTGACACAGTTTCCGTTGAGATTATCTCTCACAGTGCCCTGCTAAGCAATTACTGCTGATCCTGTGACAAAAATACAAATAATGTTAGCTAGAAAGGGAGCCTGTCTGAAGGAAGATACGAAGAAACATTGACAAAAAGATCTGACAGCAATTACACACTGCTGGAGAATATTAAATTATCTATAACTTTTTTTTTTGTTATTAGAAAGTTCTTGAGCTGTTTGTAGTGACACATACTTGTAATCTCAACACTTGGAAAGTGAAGGCATGAGCCTCAGGGACTCAACAACATCCCCTGCAACAGTGATTTTTGAGGCTAGCCAGGGCTACAAGAGTCTGTCTCACTCTCATCCCCTCTCTACAAAGAGACAGAATTCTGTAGAATGGTTTGGAAGCCTGAGGTGGAATTGCTAAGTGGGATGTGGAAGGTTACTCGGCAAATGTTGCATTATTTAACAACTCAGCAAACATTGATGAGGCGCTAGCTATAACTAGTTCTGTCTGGTGCTGAGAGGAGGGCATAGATGAATGAGATGCTGTAATACTCTTGGCATACAAGTGTTCATCAGAGATGATAAACCACTGGCTGTTGTGTGTTGTGACAAGTTAATCACTGAGAATTAACAAAGTACTAGAGAAATTGACTGCATTTGGGAAAACATTGATGTTGAAAGATTAGGAGAGAAGAGGATAGACCTTATCCCCAAAGGTTGAGTGGGTTTTTGCTGTGTATGGGGAGGAAGGAGCTTTCTAGGTAGACAGTCTAAGGAGTGTTGCTGACCGTTAAAATTGAATGGTCCTATTGGAAACATCTTGAGTTGTTTCTTACCAGATTAGTGTGTGGCAGTAGAGATAGGATAAATATATTAAAGACAAGTTATGAAGGCATCTTCCATTCTATTTTTTCTTTTTTTGTGAGAGAGGGTCTCTATAGCCCTGGTTGTCCTAGAACTCATTATGTGTATCATGCTGGCCTTGAATTCAGAGATCCACCTGCCTGTGCCTCTCGAGTGTTGGGAGCAAAAGGGTGTGCCGCCACGCCTGGCCCACTCTATTCTAAAGGTCCATTGCTCATTTACTTGGCAATGGAAAGCAAAGAAAGTAGATCAGGCACGACCTCAGGAGTAATCAGCAGTCCCACATAGGGTGCTTTAGAGTGGAGAGGCGGGGATGTGCTGCTGTCTCAGGAAAGGAAAGGAAACATTTTAGTTGTTAGAAGTTTAAAACTTTCAGAACACATAGAAGGGGAGGGAGAACAAGTTCAAGAGGACACACTCCTGTGACCAAGTGATTATGATGCCATTAACTTGGAAAATAACGGAGGGATGGTTTAAGTGCAGAGAAACAATGGTGCTGTGTTAATTTTAAGGAGCTTATGGGGAGCTTCATTAGACAGATCCACTGTGTAGGTAGTTCAGAATTCTCCTTCAGAGTTGGAGAGGACCAGGAACAGTGTAGTGTAAATGACCACTGAGACCACAGGAATAGCAACTTTCTAAGGAGTATATAGGATAGTCATTAACTTTGGGAACTTTGGAGGTAGGAAGATACCAGCCCAAATCCCTGTTGTGAGTGACCTTGCACAAATTAATGTCTTTTATTCTCGGCTTTTTGTTGGAATTAAAGAATTATTGTGAAGACTGAATAATACAGTATGTACTTGGTGATATCAGCACATGCCTTGTGTACAAATGTTAAACAAAAGGCAGCTGTTGCTACAATATTAGTAATAGATGTAGAAGTAGATGGTCTGATTACATAAAAACAAACAAAAACAAAAAAAACAGATAATGGGAATTAGAAAGGACAAAAAAATGGAACTTAGAAAACCAACAGGTGAATCAGCATTTAAACTCAGGTCATTTCTAGGCTAGACCAGCTCTCAATCTGTTTTCTGTTTCTGTGAGGAAATACTGAAGACTAAAGAGTTTATAAACAAGAGAAATTTGTTTCCTCAGCGTTCTAGAAGTTGAGATGTCCAAGATCACTTGATAGATCCTGTGGTGAGGGGTGGTATCTGTCTGTCCCTTTCTCCTTTTATAGGAACCTCACCCCTGGAGAAACAACAGGGGCCTCCTGTCTTAACCACCTCACAAATGCTCCGCCTCTACACAGTAGCCCTGAGGATTAAGTTTCCAACCCATGAGCTCTGGAGAACCTCAATACCATGGAGGTTCCCAAACTTGAGCATGTATCAGGAGTCCATAGAGGCCTTAGTAAAACCAGAAATCCAGGCCCGATCTGTAAGTTTCAAATTGAGTGTGTTTAGACTGGTCTTGAACAAGTGCCCAGGAGATGCTGGGACCAAACTTGAAAACAACCGAGGTACCCTGTGAGTAGAAGAGGGATGAGCATGGACATTAAGAAGATGGTGACATTTTTGGAGAAGCAGGGAGAAGTTCAGAGAAGAATCAGGAATGTAATAGTTTCTAGACTATAGGTTCATCACCTGAGTAGTTCCATAGAGCTCATTTGTAGCTGTCTTCTCAGAATCTACCAAATGCCTGCTGTGTGACAGTGTTTGGGGGACTATGTCCTTCACACGCTTTCACTCCTGCTCTCAGTACACTAAATGAGGACACTATTTCTAATTTTACACATATAAAATAGCTACAGAGTTGGGTTTTTTTTTCCACCTGCCTCTGCCTCCTGAGTGCTGGGATTAAAGGCGTGCGCCACCACTGTCCAGGCAGAAAAGTTTTTAATAAGCTGATGTATAACTTGTGCATTTGGCTTTGTGTTAAATACTTTCTCCTCACCCCTTTTTTTCATTTTAGAAGAATGACAGTTCAGGTTGTAAAATCAGTTGTTTTTGTGAACTTGGGAAGTAATGGAGGACTTGCCTCCATCATCTTGGCCCATGGGCATTTTCTTGACCAGTACTTGATGTGGAGGGTCCAGCCCACGTGCTGGTTCCCACCCCTGGGCAGGTGGTCCTAGGTGCTATAAGAAACTTGTAGAAGCTGTGCCCAAGCCAGGAAGCAGTGTTCCTTCGAGGTCTCTGCTTCACTTCCTGCCTCCAGTTCCTGCCCTGACTTCCTCAGTGATGGACTGTAAACTGTAAACCGAAATAAACCCTTTCCTCCCCAAGCTGGTTTTAGTCAGTGTGTTATCACAGCATCAGAAAGCGATCTAGATCACAAAGTCAGTGTGAATAATGTGTGCCAGGATTCCGATGTGCATTCATCTTAGGGAAACAAATGATAGGCTATTTCTAGAGAGTTTACAGAAAGTTTGATAAAATGTGCAGAGCCAAAGGAAGGAAACAGGAAGTCTAACCATGGAAACCCAGACGTAGAGGACTCTTGAGTCTTGGGACTATTTGTGGAGGTACCTTTGGTCCTCTGTGACATATGTATTGAGGACTTCTAGCATGTAGCACAGATGCTAGTATTCTCTTTTTCCTAATAGGAAGTTGAAAAAGAGATGTTTAATCTCTCTTATTTCTTTTCTTTGTCAAGTTATTAAGTAGTTACTGTTTCTCCAGATTTTGTGTGAGGTGTTAGGCAGGAAGAAATAAATGGTCATTGTTCTGGGCACCTGAGCTGATTGTAAATAGGCAGGGTGAATGTATGCACATATATGTTGTCGAGATAGGGGAGGAGGCCTGATTTTTGAAATGTTCAGATTATACTTATAAGAACAGTGTCTTGAGAACTTGAAGTTAAATTTATCAGCTTTTTGTATGCAAGGTGCCATGAAGAGTATAGACATGCTTAGCTTTTTTTCTTTGCAATCCAATTTGTAATTTGGTAGAAGAGCGAGTGCAATTAGAGAAAGAAAATAGACTGCTACAAGGAATATGTTAAGCTTTATAAATATTGATTGCAGGCTAGGGACTTGTGCTTGTTGAGTGGGTAAGTGTACAGTTTTGATTTCAATTCATAAGCCATTGTAATCTTTCAGAATTATAACAAGTCTGGGACTGAGGATGTAGCTTACTTGATAGAGGCCTTTGGAGAACATTTAAGATCTAGTCCATGCCTAGCAAGCATGAAAACCTGAGTTTGATCTCTAATACTGAATAACTGGGCATGATGCACACAAGCTGCCCATACCTGTACTCCCAGCACTTGGGAGGTGGCAGCTGGAGGCTCAGAAGTTCATGGTCATCTTCAGCTACATAGTGAATGAATGAGAAGCAAGCTTGGGATATGTGAGACCCTACCAAAATAATAAAAAAAAGCCATAAATCTGGACATATTAACCCTCTTGGGCTACTTCTTGCATCTGAATATGAGACACAAAAATATTCCAGTGGTCTGTGTCCTTGCAGTTCATGATTTGGGAGGTATACACAGTGTGTTAGCCAGCTTTCCTGTAGTATGATAAATACTTGAAATAAACCAGCTTAATAAGAAAAAGGTTTATTTTGGCTTATAGTTTAGGAGTTTTATGTCCATAATTGGGCAAACTTACTTTTAGGCCTGTGGTGTGTATTTGTGTTGGGGAAGCACATCATGGCTAGAGAATAATCCAGGGTTCCACAGTCACCTTTGAGGGTAGGGTCCTAACGACATAAAAGCTCCCTAGGCTTCACCTCCTGAAGGTAGACAGACTCCTGTCCTCTGCTATTCACAGACTGGTCCAAACTTTAATGCATGGACCTTTGGAGGCTATTCCAAATCCAAGACATAGCATGTTGGAGAGCGCTTGTTACAGTTTGTATCGCAAATGTTCCTCAGAGTCCTGTTAATGCTAATGGCATTTTTGGAAAATGGCAGAACTTTTAGGAGGTAAGGAGGACTACTAGAAGGAATTTAGGTTATTGAGGCATGCCATTGTAGAAGATATTTGGGACCCCATTCCAGTCCTGTTTGTCGCTTTGCTTCCTCGCCACTGTGAGGTAAGTATATCATGTGCTTTCTGCCATAATGTAGTGCTTCAGCACAGGTCAGGAAGGCAGTGGACCAGCCACTCGTTAACTGAAGCCTCTGTGAGCACAAACGACTCTTTTCTCCTTTCAACTTCTCAGGCGTTTGTCACAGTGATAGAAAGCTGACTGATACAAGAGTCATTAACAGCTGGGAGCCATGTATTGAGTTTCAGTAATATGTGAGGTGAGGCCCCCTCTATGCATTCTTTAATTCTAATAATGGTCTTGAAAACTCGACAACTATCCCCATTGTACTAATGAGCCAAGTGAGTTCCAGAATGGGGAGCAATTTGTCTGTAGTTTGTAGCCAGTGAGGGATAGCAACGAGCTTCAGCCCTAGGCTTAGACTCTTAATACCAGTGCTTTTTCTAGTTAGTGTCAACTCCTGGTTTTAACATGGGGTCCTAGCGTGTGAATGTCCTGATGGACACACACACACACACACACACACACACACACACACACACACACATTCTGCAGATTATGCAAAAATTGCTAGACCAGGTCAGAATCTTAGTAAATTCTTAAATACGTGAAGATAATTTGATAACATATCTAAGGTTAGAGAGGAGAGGAGCCTGACAGGCCACAATGCTGATTATCCTATGAACAAGTGCTAATTTTTTGAATGATACATTTTACATAAGCATTTGGTTTTCTTTATATACAAGTACAACATGTTCTAGAGAACTATAATTTTTCATGTTAATCAATAGCATTTGAAGTAAATTCAGAACTTAAAAAAAATCTCTGTGGTGGTTTGAATGAGAATAGCCCCACAGGCTCTTATATTTAAATGCTTGGTCCTCAGTTGGTGGAACTGTTTAGGAATGACTAGGAGGTGTGGCCTTGTTGGAGGAGGCTTGTCACTGGGGCTGGGCTTGGGGCTTTACCATTATCAGTTAGTTAGTACCGCTGCCTCCTGCCTGTGGCTTAGATGCAAGCTCTCAGCTACTGCTCAGCTCCATGCCTGCCTGTCTCCTGCCATGCTCCCTCTGTGATGGTTATGAACTCACCCTCTGAAACTGTAAGCCCCCAATAAACTCTTTGTTTTATATGTTGACCTAGTCATGGTGTCCCTTCACAGCAATAGAAAAGTAACCAAGACACCCTTGAAATCTTATCCCAGACAGTGTAATCCTTGAGATTCAGTAGCTAATCTCTCTTCTGTCTGCCTCACTTATTCCTTCCACTGAAGTGTTTAAGTCTTCACAAAGTAAATGCATTCTATTTGTGGTATAATGCAGTTATTTTGATTTGGTTTCTAGCATTTTGACTGAGTTACTCTTATTCATTCTATTTTCTACATTCCTAGAAATATATACTGTAATCATTTTTGTAAAAGTCAGTTTCATCTAACTTCACAGTAAATATTTGTACAGTAATTATAATTCTGCAAATGGATTAGCTACTAAATACTCTTCCAGTCATCTATTGCAGTCTAAGAAATCAACCCAATATTTAGTTGTTTCAAACACAAACTTTTTTTCTATCACAATTACTGTGGGTCAGGAACTCAAGTAGCCTAGCCAGGTGGTTCCAGCTCATAGTGCCTGATGAGTTTCAGTGTGACTTTTGAAGTACTGTGTAGCCTTCGTCCAAAGGCTCAGATAGGCTGGGAGAGTCTGCTTGCAGGATGGTGCACTCAGATGACTGTTGGCCTTACACCTTCATGGAGGCTGCTTGAGGTTCCTCAGTTGTCACTGGGCCTCATCCAGAGCCAGTCATGAAAGAGTAAGAGCCCATACATCTGCATGCCGTTTTGAATATCAGTGTTACTTCTGTTTTATTTCAACTGTTAGAGCACCTATAATAGAGCTGAATCTGTGAGTCCAGCCCATGCTTAAGAGAGCAGGTAGGCTCCATCTGTTTTGGAAGGAGGAATCAAAGAATTTGTGAACATTTTTTGAAAGTGGACACATTTTAAGCAATCATAGGACCTTTTCCCAGAGGAAGCCATTTCCTCAGCTGCAATTGTCTCTGTTAGACACATGCAGCTATTTTTCTGACTTGTATGTTCACGTATGGGAAAAAGGATTATCGAAGCATTTTAAAATTAAAGCAAGTTCTCTAGCTGGCAGATTTGTGGATTCCTTGAAGTTTTCTATCTGTCACATTAGTGTTAACACAAATGCACCCAGAATGCTTTCATTTTATGCATTCTTTTTATGGGAGGAGGAAGAGGCAAGGGAGACAGGGTCTTACTGTATAGCCCAGGGAGGTCTTGAACTTACACATCTATGCTTCTGTACTTTTATTCATCCTTAAAAGTTTTGGTCTTTTAAGATACAGCCACACAGTTTGTCCCAGTTAGTTTTGCTGTCAACTTGACACACCTGGGAAGAGCAAACCTCAATTGAAGAATTGGCTCAATTGGGTTGGCCTGTGGGTATGTCTGTTGGGCTAATTAATGCCTGAGGACCCAGCTTACTGTGGGCAGTGCCATTCCTTCCTGTCATGGCTTTCTTGATGGGGGACTATTACGTGTAAGGTTGCTTTTGGTCAGTGCTTTATCACAGCAACAAAGAAGTAAACTAGAAAATTCTAGGTGATGTCATTGACCTTACAAGCTTGCAGAAGCAATGTGCTGCCTTAGCCTCTCAGAAGGCGGCATGCCTTACTTGTGTGTCTTCAGTTATCCCACTTGGCTTACCCATGGACACTACTTAGAGAAACAAAATACACTCAGTTGATTTCCTTTGGACTGTTGAGCCACCTCCTCAGTCTTCGTCTTCACATTCCTTCTTGGCCCTGGGCAGGGCTGATGAAGGTGAGCCACCTCTACCAAGTTCACCAGGGATGGGAAATGCAGGGCAGACTCTAAGGAAGGGAGTGGAAGTGGACTGACTCGGGTAGAATGACTGTGAGAATTAAGTGCTTCCTGTTCATATACTGTACCAAACATGGATCTGTGGAGGAAACAGTTGATGCTAGTGGACGGAATCTTCTCATGCTCTGTTAGATCTTACTTAGGTTTGGCTTGAGTGTCCCTTTCATTGTGGACTTTTTCTTTCATCACCCAGCACTTACTGCAAACATGACAGTGGACTTTGAAAGCCCCTCACCAGGGCTATCTCCACAGTCCCACCAGGTATTAGGTGAAGGTGCCTCATTTAAGAGTGCACCTGAAGAAGCAAGCATGGCAAATTAGTTTACAAAGGGTACAGAGCCCAGGCGTTGCTGTGGCATTCTTGGGAGATTTAGTTGGGTAAGGCACAAGTGATAGTCACCAAGGTGACTGGAGAAAGTTTGCAATAGTCTGTGCCTGTATTGTTAGTGAGCACACAAAAGGTAAAAGCAGATGCTCCAGGAAGCCATAAGGTTATTAAGTGGGAATCCCAGTGCCAAGAGTGGGTTACCTCCCTTGTTGGCCCTAGAGGCCCCTAAAACAGTAAGCCCATTGCCACCATTGTTGGATGCATTCTGGAATGGAATAGTAGACTCTGTTCCTGAAGAGGTTGTATGCTTTGGTTGCAGGGCTTGAAGAAGCTAAGCTAAGGTAGGAGTGGGCCAGAGGTGTCTCCTCCCTGTGAGCTAGCTCCCCTAGTGAATTAAGTCCCAAAGTCCCTCTCAGCTGTGGATCCTTCATGCTTGTGTTGGAAGTGCTAGGCAAGATGTGCCAGCCTGTGCAGTGGTGCTGTGAGTGGTTATGGATGGAATCAATGTTCTCTTGACTTAAGGCCTGGTCCACAGGAGGGAATTCACATATGGCACTGGGACCTTAGAAAAGAACCCGTGACCAGGAAGTCATAGGCTCCAGTGGAGAAGCAGCTTCTATTACTTGGCTAACTGATGTGCTCCTAAGACGCTTCTCCACACTTGTGTTTACAATTATAGGTTATTACTGTAGGCTGCACCTGTTTTGGTATTTTTCATTCCCTCCCCCCCCCCTTTTTCCTTTCCCTCCCTTGGGTTTTGTAGTAGAAGACATACCCCCATAGTTTGCCAACATCCACTTTCTTGAGACAGTGGAATGATGAAAGGGCATGAAGGTTTGGTACCTCATTGGCGTCTGTGCCACCTCTTTCCAGTCTCAGAGACTCTTGTAGAAGAGGGGGGTGCAAAGAAAATAAAAGCCAGCGGAAGGGGTAGAGGGTGTTCTGCTGTGCCAGCTTGTAAAAGAACCATCCCAGCTGGGCTTGTTGACTGTGTCCATCTCCTCGTGGAGGGGTGGGAGGATCACGAGACCCTCACCTGAGCTGCTCCTACCACCTGTTATGCGACTGTGTCTTAATTAACATGCGGCCTCAGGAGGGCTTAGAGTGTATAGGCTGGGAAGACTAGGATGGAAGACAGGCGTTTCCATCTCTGCAGCTGTGGCCAAACTCTCTTCCTTGCTGGGTGTCTTAGTTTTCTTTTGCTGTGCTAAGACACCGTGAACATGGAACTTACAGAAGAAAGGTTATTGGGCTTACAGTTTCAGAGGGTGAGTCCATGATCATCCTGGTGGGGAGCAGTAGCCGAGAAACCTTAAATCTGATCCACAAGCAAGAGAGAGGGAGAGATGGGGCGAGGGAGCGGGCACACGTATAAAATCTCAAAGCCCTACTCCCAGTGGTATACCTCCTCCCAAACAAGTTCAAACCCATGAACCTGTGAGGGAGGCCATTCTCATTCAAACCACCACACTGGGTAAAGGCTTTCTCCGAGTAGCTTTGTGGGGAAGGAGCACCCACACTCCTGTAAGGAATCCAGTGCACTCATAGGTTCCCCAGAGTGAACTTTGGTGGGATCCTGCAGTCTGTCTTGGGACCTTGAGAGGAGAGTAGACATTGTTCTTCTCCCTCTGGGAAGGAATTTTAGCAACAAGGGGTAAGTGGGGCAACATATGCATTGTTTACGAACCGTGATCTTGTGCAGTTATCAGGTGTTAAGTACTTCATGGTGTGTACCAGGCACTGGTACGTTTGCTTTAGGCATTGTTATTCCCGTGGGGTAATCACAGGGAAAGTGTGCAGGTGCAGAGCTTTTTATCTGGAGACTTGTTATGGAGGCGTCAAGCAGAAGAATAACCGATCATCTTCACTTGCTGTTGATTATCCCCAAAGTAGAAATGGGCTTGTGAATGCAGCAGGCTGCAGAAGGCTAGTTGGGAAGCCATTGAAGCAGTCTAGATGAGAGCTATTTGAAACCTGACTTCGAAATAGCTCTTCATTACTTTGGTTGTTGCTGTGACTAGTACTGGACGAGAAGCCATTTAAGGAGAGACGTGTTCAGTTTGGCTCACAGTGTGAGAGAGGGGTCTATCATGGTTGGAAGGTGTGGTGGCAGAGAGGGAGCCTGTGTGTTCTTTTCTAGGTAGATGAGGAACTAGAACCCCAGAGTTCAGCTGTCTTGCGCCTTTTCTCCTTTTCTGTTCATTCCCAGACACCTAGACCTAGTGCTTTCCCTCCAGGCCATCCTGCCAGCTCAGTTCATTTCTTTTTTTTTTTTTTTTTTTTTTTTTTGGTTTTTCGAGACAGGGTTTCTCTGTGTAGCTTTGCGCCTCTCCTAGAACTCACTTGGTAGCCCAGGCTGGCCTTGAACTCACAGAGATCCGCCTGGCTCTGCCTCCCGAGTGCTGGGATTAAATGCGTGCGCCACCACCGCCCGGCTCATTTCTTTTTATATCGTGTTGGGAAGCATATCTTTGAAGATTCATACTAGCATTATATTTTTATTATATTCTTTTAAAAAAATGGACTTAAGGAGGTTGGAAACCTCACAACTTCCATTTTTTCAATGTCCTCCTCAATTATTAAGAAAGTACTTGCAGGACACATGACATTATTCCTTGAAATTAATTTTTACAATTACATAGACCTTTATAGCTGCTAATTCATTTCCCAGCTCGAATTCTTCAGATGGAGCTGAGAGTCACCATCATCTAGTGGCTCATTACACGTGCTATAAAATATTTCACCCCAGCTGTGAAGTTGACCATAGTAAATACGTTTTGTTGCCTTCATCGAGATTTATGATAATATAATAATGTGATTTTTAAAGGCCACATGCCAAAGTACTTCCTAAATTAATAAAAATACTAAGCACTTAACCTGTAACACACTAACATTGTCACAGTCCTGCAGGTGGCTCTCTGCCCATGTGCCCATGCCCAGTGACAACTGATGGAAGGCCTGTCATCAAATCTATTTACTTGATTTATTTTACACTAGCCTTCTAAAGCCGCATACATAATGGGAACTTACTCTGTGATGGGAAAATAAATTATTTAGTCTGTACAACCTGACAACATTACTATTAAGTTATTAATTCACTGAGAAGGGAAAAAAATCCCTTATTAGCCTTTTTTTGTGCCCAAATAAGATAAATACCCACTGATATCTGGGAAAGAGACATGAGAGGAATAATCTTAACTAGGGTGCTAGGGAGATGGTTCAGTGGGAAAGTGTTCCATCCTGTCAATATACCCACATAGAACAGGCTTGGCAGGGCACACATATAACCCCAGCACTGGGGTGTGGGGTAGAGAGACAGGTAGGTCCCTGGGGCTCATTAGCCAGCCAGTCTAATATAAACAGTGAGCTCTAGATTCAGTGACACACTGTCTAAAACAGTGGTTCTCAGCCTCTCGGTCATGACCCCTTTGGGTCACATATTAGATATTTATATTGATTCATAACAGTAGCAAAATTACGAGATAATTTTATGGTTGGGGGGGTCACCACAATTTGAGGATTTGTATTAAAGGGTCGCAGGATTATGGAGGTTGAGAACCACTGGTCTAAAAAAATAAGGCAAAAAGCAATAGACTAAGATATATGAAATTAACCTCTGGCCTCCCCACAGACATACACAGACAGATGTACCTACAAGTATGTGTATATACATACATACTCCACAAGCACGCGCGCGCGCGCACACACACACACACACACACAGAGGTTTTTTTTTAACAGCTTAAAAGGAGAGATTTGTCAAAGTCCACAGCTGCTCTGTGGCTGACCCTGGAATAAGCAAAGGAGAAAATAAGTTCTAGAATCTCATTTCCTTGCCTGTCTGAATTTTTCTGCTGCACTGACTCTAGAGCACGCCTTGTTTGGTTGGTTGGCTGGTTTGGTTTTTCGAGACAGGGTTACTGTGTGTGTATCCTTGGCTGTCTTGGAACTTACTCTGTAGCCCAGGCTGGCCTCAAACTCACAGAGATCCTCCTGCCTCTGTCTTCCAAGTGCTGGGATTAAAGGCGTGTGCCGCTGCCACCACCCTACTTAAAATGCTCTATTCCCCTAGACCTGTGACACTCCGCTCTTGGTTCTTTTGCTCCTTGTCTCTTCTGTCACTACTTCCTCTTCAAGTGTTCTGTTCTGCAGAGTGGGCTGTCCTGCAGATTTCATTCCGTAACTTCTAAATCTCTCTCTCTCTAGCCCAGAACTCTCTACCTCTCTTCCAAATCCCAGATCCCTCTGTACAGACTGGTAAGCCTGCAGTATGATCCCAACACATGTCCCTCCAGGTACCCCAAATCAACTCCTGACCACTGAACTAATCTCTTAAGAATGGATATTTGCTCCAGTGGCCTTTATCTTAACACACAGTTCGACCACAAAACAAGCCCTGCTACAAATCCTTTTAGGAACCCTTGACAACTCCTCCCTGACCCCGCAATACCTAAGTAGTCCTGATTAAAATTGCCTAGGAATGTGTGTCCTCCTCACTCCTATGCCTCTGTGGTGGAGAATCACTCTAACTACATTAGATTCAGAAGTGCAGATGGCCTTCGTGAGCTATATGTATATGGATATGTCTGTGAAGGTGTGGCTGGAGAAGCTGAACTGAAGAGAGAAGACTCACCTTGAATGTATTTCGGGAACATTGAACCTGATGATTAAGGTTTGGTCCCTGAGACCCACAAGTGGAAGGAAACCTGCTCCTGAAAGTTGTCCCCTGTCCCCACATTCATGCTGTAGTATGTATATGATCCCTCCCATTAAATAAATATAATTTTAAAAAAAAGAAACAGTTAACATAGCAGGCATTCAAAGATGATTCAAACACATGTTGTATGGCTATTGAAGGCCTGGAATGCTAAGAGGCGACAGTGGATGGCATCTTAGAAAACCCAGCAGTGCCCATCCTGGCTTCCACTGTTGGGTTGGACAAGTGAGAAGTCTGGAATAGGGCCAGCAAAATTGGTGCTGCAGTTGGATATTCTCAGCATGATAGCTAGCTATTGCTTGGCATCCTGCTTGGAAGGAGCTGAGAGCATTCATAGGTAGAATGGATTTCAGAAAACTTTAAGCCCATTTATTTGTAAGTGAGGTTACTGTGGACTGCAGGTTGCCCAGAGCCCAGGCGAAGGCCCATTACACTGTTTGGGACAGCATAGTTGGTTTCTCTGCCTCTGGTTATTCATAATTTTTGAGTTATGTGGAAAGAGAATGCCCTGGAATACTCAGAATGCTGCCATCAAACACATCAGTGTCCAGAGAGCTCAGATTTCAGTCTATTTAGTTCCTTATGTGTGTGTTAAAGTGGACCTGCTCTCTAATGTGCCAAGTCTCCTTGGCATTAATCAGAGCATCAACTCTGAGTTGCCAATATTGGTACCCACTGTCCATCTCTGCATCGTCTGTTAACTTTGTCCCTTTCTTCATCATGTACTAATAGTGGTGGTGGTGGTGGCAGTCATTACAGTAGAAAGTGTTTGAGGTTTTGTTGTATGCTGGGAAGGTAGTGTTTTTTCTATTACATTGTCTAGAAAATGAAAGGGAGGTTTAGGCCAGCAAGATGGTTCAGCAGGTCAAGTGCTTGTCACCCAGGCTTGACACCCTTTATTCGGTCCCTGGAGCCCAAGGCAAGGTAGAAGGAGAGCTGACGCCACAGAGTGTAGTTTCACTTCTACTTGTGTGTGCCGTGGCTCATGCGCCCCATCCCATACACAGACACAACAGTTGTTTTTATAAAGAATATTTAAAAAGGGAGGTTTAGGAGGAGGTTAAGTATGTCCAAGGCTACATTGTAGTCAATGGTGCAGCCAAGACTTGAACCCAGGCAGCGTGACTTTCGCGACCATCTGATGCCTTGTTCTATCCCTGCTGCCTCCAGTGATGCAATGTGTGCTGCAAGTGCAACCCTGTGTGTACTTGAAGATGCCCCGGGAGCCCTGCTAAAGGAGGAAGTACAGTTGGTCAGGTGAAATTAATTTATGAAGCCTAATGAAGTCAGTCTTCAAATCTCAAAGAGGCTTTTAACATCTACTGAGTAAAAACTGCTTTACTAAGTCTTGCCACTATGGCGTGTATTTAGCATGTAGTGTTTTACAGTGGACTGGCCACCTTTCAGGTGCTCAGTAGCTGCAGGCACTATGAGGACTACTGTCATCGCAGCTTGGGGGACAGGAGTCAGATAGTACTCTTTAGAGGAGTCAACCAAAGTGGGGGAAGCCTGTGGAAAAGCCAGTAGACAGACATTCCAACTCCAGCTCCCCTTTCCCGACTGGGATTGGGGTGAGGATGGGGGCCAGTGGAGAAGTTTGCACTCATAGCACCCTGAAGCTGCTAAGGTATCTTTTTTTTTTCCCCTTCCAAACAAGTCTTGCTCAGCTTTGTTTCCACATCACTGTGTTCTGGAGATACCTTAGGAATAGATGGGCATTTATGGGCCACCCACCACTCCAGCGGTTTCTATGGAAAAGACTTCTAGACTCTAAGAGCTATGAATATCTTATATTTGAAATGTCATCCTCTATTCCTAGTGGACGGAGTTTATTGGGAAAGAATGGCTAGTTATCTTCTGCCTTATGAGCTCAGGGTAACCTATACGATGAAGCAGGGTGAACTCTTGGTATTTAGGGGTTACTGTCACCTCCTCTTTCAGAGTCCCCTGGGCTTAGCTCATAGTGTAGTGAGCCATCACGAGGTATTGAATGCTAGTTGAGAAGTAGATGTTTCTGGAATTGAGCTGTGTGAATGATTTCCTTAATTCTTACATAGTTTGTTCCCAGAGGCCTCAGCCCACTATAAACAACCACATAGGCTTACCCCAAACTAAATGACACAGGTGTTAGGAAGAGAACCACTGGCTTCTGTCCTGTGAAAAGGCAAGAGCAAGAGTTTTGGATTTTTGTGGCTGGGAAGGTGGTGAGGTACTGTGCTGCCTCTGAAGGGTCCACTGTGGTTAAGAGCTGCTCACATTCTACTGCAGGTGTCTAGACTGCGAACCCCTGGGAAGCGCTGCACAGTAGAGTGCTTTCGTGTGCTTAACCTGTTTGAAAAGCAGTCTTGGGAAGTGTACTAAGGGAGGGCAGTTTGTTGTAGAGGAGCCACTGGGAACCAGGGTAACTTTCTTCCCCTTTCCCTTGAACAAATACCGATTTTGTGTGTCTGTGCCTTTGTGTATATATACTAGGGACATGTAGATACCCACAGAGGTGAGAGTGTGCTGGATTGCCTGGAGCTAGTTACATGTGGTTGTGAGCTGCCTGATGTGGATGTTGGGTGTCAGTCCTCTCAAGAGTAATAAGTGCTTTTAACTTTGGAGCCTTCTCTCCAGCCCCAAGGAAAACTTCTTAAATATTTAGTTTCAATAGTTAAGATATTTAAATTATTTATATGTGTGTTTTATTCATATATATATATATATATATATATATATATATATATATATATAAAATAAGGGGTACATTATGACATTTGTATTTTGAACATACCCACCACCCTCACTTACCCTATCTAGTCAGATTCCTACTCTCCATGACCCCCTTTGTTTTCCCAGTTTACTCCCTCCTACTCCCCACCCCCTTTTTTTGTTTGTTTCGCAAACAAGTGAGTCTAATTAGGGTTGCTTGTAGGAGTGTGAGTAACTGACCAGTGGCCATACCATTGAAGGAACATTAGCTGCCTCTAGATCTACGCGGAGGAGGGTAGAGCCTTGTGAGCCCTTCCCCACCAAACAACCTGCCCACCTAGAAAGTCTTGGAGAAGGGTGGGCCCTTAGGAGCTCTGCCTTCCTCTAGGGTGAATGTTGACAGGTTCAATCTTGTGCAGCTGACTTCTAATTTTATAGCTGAGTCCTGGGACTCACAAGGTGTGGTACATTTCACACTTCATTGTATTTGCAAGAAGAGGTGGGTCTTGCCTTCCAAGGGTTGCAATTTGGAGACATTTAGCTAATTCTTAAAAGCCTGTCTTAACTAAGTACTGTCAGTGTCAGGATTCCTCAACTCTCATTGCATTCTTCTCCATGTATAAGTGGAGATGTCTATTGCTAGCATTCATACTGTGTGTGGGCACACATGAACACGTGCTCTGTGTGTGTGTGTGTGTGTGTGTGTGTGTGTGTGTAGGTAGGTCAGAGGACAGCTTATGAGAGTTGATTCTCTACCATGTAGTCCCAGGATCCAACTCACTCATTAGACTTGGAGACAAGTGCTTTTATCTTCTGAGCCATCTTGCTGCCCCCTTGTATTTCTTTTGGAAAAAAAAAATCCAAATCCTTTTGATAAACTTATCACCTCTCTAGTTGCCATTTTGAAAAAAATTTAACTTTCGCTTATATAAAAGCTCAGTGTATGCTGGGCGGATCTTTGTGAGTTCGAGGCCAGCCTGGGCTACCAAGTGAGTCCCAGGAAAGGCGCAAAGCTACACAGAGAAACCCTGTCTCGAAAAACCAAAAAAAAAAAAAAAAAAAAAAAAAAAAAAAAAAAAAAAAAAAAAAAAAAAAACAACTCAGTGTATTATTTGAAAAAGAGACACTTCAGCGATATATTTGATTTAAACATCAAATTTCTCAGTTATCCACTCTCCCCTTTCTCTGAGCCCCTGCTGTTAACAGTATATTGTGTGTTCTTCAGGGCCTTTTTAAATGTTTGTTTACTTAATTAGCTAAGTCTATATTTAGGTGTACATGCCAGGTATCAGAATAAATATATATGGTGAGTGTCTTTAGATAAATATGTGTATATACATGTATGTAAATAGGTACACATAAGTACTCATGCTTACATAATGGGTCCTATTGTCCTGAGGCCTGCTCATGTCATTTCCTTTGGTCAGGTCAGAATGTGCAGAGCCCCAGTAGAGAGTACGGCAAAAAACAAGACCAAAACAAGCAAACAAAAACATGTAGACTTTTCTATTCTTTTGGTTTCTTTTATTTTTTGAGACAGAGTCTCATTAGGTGGCCCCAGAGCTAGCCTGGAACTTACTATGTAGACCAGGCTGGCCGTGAACTCAAAAATCCTCCTGCTTCTGCCTCTGGAGCACTGAAATTAAAGGTGGTGTGCCCCCATGCCTGGCTAGTTATTCCATTCTTATTAATGAATGTATCTCATTTGATTTTGCTCTTACTCTATTGCTGGGGACTTAGTTTCTCCCTAGCTTTTTTAAACTTAGAACTAGTCAATGGCCTTAAAAATTCCTAGAAAGAGTTGTTGGGCCATAAAAATGTGTATATAAACTTTTGATAGTGTACAGAGCTCAGCTCCAAGAGACAGTTTGTAATGCCAGCACTGTACTTCCTGCATAATGATTTAATTACAGTTTCAGAACTTGAAGGACCACAGAATGTAGCCTGATATACCCTGGCCTCTTCTAAAGTAGAGTCTTGGAGACTTGAACATTTTGAGAGCAAGAGAGGAGGAGGCGGGTGGAGGGATGGAGGAGGGAGTGCATGTGAGTGCAGGTGCCTGCAGAGGCCAGAGACAGAGGATTCCCCAGGAGCCAGAGTTGTCAGTGGTGTTGGTGCTGAGAACCAGCGTCTCTGACACCATACTTGACACTTCGATTCCTATGAAATCGAGGTCAGAAGAGTCCAGCAAAGGCTCTCCATCAAAGGTCACTGGAAAATTCCAAATCCGGAGGGAACACTGCCTTCCCTTCTCCAGCTCATTCCAGAGGTGTCTCTCACAGATAGAGACCCTCTCCAGGGTATCACTCCAGATCCTCTGACAGCCTCCCTGGGAAAGAATTTACTTCCTGCAGATTCTTCAAAGGGAAATAAACCTTCAAGCAAACATCTTTCCCCTTGCTAATATGCCTAGCCTGTGGCAGGTGATCTTTAGTGCATTGTTGGCTCCTCTGAAGGAGCAGTATGCTCTCTTAACCACTGGACTGTCTCTCCAGACATATTTTGTATAGGATGCTCCACCAGTGTGTATCTGTCTCCAGTTCTCTTGTGTTGTTACTCAAACATCCTCTTAGTCTCAGGCTTTCCCTTCATGCCACCAGCCTCTTGACCTTGCCATGCTTTTTCTATAAAACATCTTTTACTTAAAAGCCATAAAACCCACCCCTTCTATCTTTAAACCCCAGCTTGACCACTGCTGTATGGATTACTTTAGGTTTACTGTGGGTACAGCAGAGGATACTGTGTGACTCTTAATTTCTTCAGCAGCAGCTGACTCCCCCATTTGCCAAGAAAAGCATAAGCTTCTTCATTTATAAGCACTGAGAGGGAAACTGATATTTGTCTATCAGCATTTCTGCTGCTGCACTGGTGGTTTTATGTTTGTCAGATGCATAACTATGGAATAATGAAATGAGAACCAACTTAATACAATTTAAAAATTATTACATTTCCCCTCCTTAGAAATGACCTTCAAAAAATACTCTGCTTATACTGTGTACATCATTTCTCTTCTGTGACGATACATTTCTCTGGTGCCTGAATTGTGGGACTTCTCTTACAAAGGCATGGTCTTATTGCTGTCCTCCTTTGGTGGACCCTGAGAATTTGTGTTGAGGCCATGGAGATGTTTCAGTGGGCAAAGGCACTTGCTGCCAAGCCTGCTGACCTGAGTTGGGTCCCTGGAACCTATGTGGTGGAGGGAGAGAACCAACTCCTGCAAGTTGTCCTCAGGCTTTGCACGTATGCCTTGTCAGGTGTGCACACCCACCTCCCCCTCACAAAATAAATATAATAAAAACTTTGTGTTAGTGACATTCTAAGTTGCTCCTGTTGCTGAGCTGGTCACATATGAAGATTATGACATTAGGTAAAAAGCAACTGGCAAAACTCTAAGAAACAGATCATCCTTGATAGGGATTTTGACCCTGACAAAAGAGAAAGAATTCAAAATTAGATTTGAATTAAGTTTGGTCCATGAATGCTGTTCAAAACAGAAAATAGCAGTCTAATCATAAACCTATCAATTATTCAGTAGTGTCTTGGGGGTGTTAGTGCACAGAATACAAAAGATCCTGTACTTATTTGTTATTGTTCTAAAACAGCAAGGAAAATGCATTATTCTCATCTTTATGGGTTTTTTAATTCTCTCAGTGTAAGTGAAAGTTGCATGTACACAGAAGAGGATCAGAAGAGAGATTACACACTTGTTTATTCATGAGGGCTCATGGAAATTTGGAGTGTGACCATGTTTAAAACTTGAAAAGGTGACAGTTTTATAGGAAAAAAATCTCTATTTTCCCAGTGAGCTCTAGGAAGTTTTGGACTTGTGTTTTTTGCCTAAGGTTTTCTATTTCTCGAATGAAAGTTGTTGCTTGACTTAGGCCTCTTTGTTCCCATGTTCTGAGGTACACACCCTTGACTTGGATTTGGGAAGAGTTCTTGGCGAGTTCAGTGGCCCCTGAGCTGAGTCACCATTATTCGTGGTTTTCAGTAGCATCTTTTAGAGTACATTATGGATTCTTTTCATCACAGTGGAGAGTACTAGGTTGGTGTTAAAAACAGGGTTTACAAAACTAGCAAGATCATATGGGAAAGAAGAACAAACAGACTAGTGTAAATTATAAACATTTCTTTTAAATTCTGTCCTAGATAGCATAAATGAACTTACAAATCAGGACTTTAGATTTGATTTAATTTCTCAATTAATTTCTTTTTATTTCATAATTTTATAGAAAATAGTCCTGATATTGGTGTATAGCAAACTACAGTCAAAACTGTGCACAGTAGAACATTTTTATAATATCCTGCAAATGAAAAGCCAGTTTCCTTTACATAGATAATAATGCCGATGTTCACAGCAGCTTTGGTACAAAGAAATTACGTTGCTGCAGTTGATGATTGTACTGCTTTAATGGGAGTTCATGCTGTAATAACCTTTATTAATTAGGAAAACCATATAATTCACATCTACGCAAGAAGATTATAGCCTCATAAGTTGCCACTGAAGAAATTAAATAGAAATGACTTGTTCTGTGTTTTAAAATATTATTACAAGTAATAACCTCTGTGTCATTCATGACTTTTCCCTCGTTTTTTGGCTTTAGATGCATGTTTTTCTGCTACTAGCATTCAGTTCATGCAGTGTTTAGTGGGCGTGGGATGAGGCCAAAAGTCCAGGAAAAGATAATTATATAACTTCTGAGACGTATAAATGTCTCTTCTTGGAGTTGGGATTTGTGACTTCTCTCATGAAAGTCACCCATCTGTGGGGATTGCCCCATGAGAAGTCACAGGAGGAGCAATCACAAGCCAAGAGACTGAGGATGTGCGGGTACTGGGTAAATATTCAGAACTTAGGCTAGGGAAGTCTGGTGCATTATTCCTACCCCACTCCTAAAGCAGCCGAAGAAGAAGGTATTTTGTAGGGAATAAAGGAGCTAGCACTGAAATTGTGAGAGCACTTCAAACAATGGAATGCACCTTGTTTGGTCCTCTGGCACTCACGTTAAGAATGTCCTTCTTGAATGCTATGATGTGTGTTTTGCAACATTTGGATTGTTTTAATTAGAGGTTGGAGCCACAGACTGCAAAAGGCTTAACTGAATAGAAATAAAAATGATATTGCAAATTATGAGTTGAGCTTTTTTTTTTTTTTCCCTGAGAGTCTTAGATATCTGTGCTGGGATAATAAAGCAGCAGCCTTGCTCAGCCACCACAGAATTAGTTATCACTGCCGGAATGAGCCTGGAGCATTTCCTAGTTTAAAAGAACGTTTTTCAAAAGATGGGCCAAGACCCCTCATAAGCCCTGACAAAAAATATTGGCAACTAATGGGCATTGTTGTTGCCCTTCATTTTTTATATGTATATATACACCCTTGGGCAGCTTAGTAACCAGTCAAATGAGGCATTATGGGGCTGGAAATGTGGCATTCTTAAGCCTACAATGGCATATTACTGCAGTGTGTAAAGGAATCTAGTTAGCTCTGAGTCTGGCTACTACGTAACATTTAGTGCTGTTGCCCAGCTCCTCTCCTGCATCTGCATGTATGTGAGTGAGTTCTTTACAGATGTGGACGGACATGCTCATCAGAGTATGCTGAGTTGAACTTCCTTTATAAAATTATAAAAATTATAATTTTTATTATAATGTACTCTTGGCTTATTGTTTAAGTTTGTTAGAGGTTGTTTAGTTAGCCCTACAGTATATATCACCACATACTTGTGTTAACAGTATTCTAGTCTAGACTTTACATTGCAGTTCAAATATGAATGGTTTCCCCCATGTTAGTAAGTCAAAGGTATGTGTTACCCACCTGAAGATGACATGAAAATGGCTTTGTGGGCTGTTTGAGACAGGGTTTCTCTGTGTAGTCCTGGCTGTCCTGGAACTCGCTCTGTAGACCAGGCTGGCTGGAACTCATAGAGATACTCCTGCCTCTGCTGGGATTAAAGGTGTGTGCTACCATACCTGGCTGAAATGGCTTTTTTGATCTGACTAGAGGATGTTTCTGTCATCCAGCACTGGACTGTTATAAAGAGAGCTCAGGCAATCTTCTGTTGAATGAGCTACAGATTCAGAAACTAGTTTATCCCTTGGCAAAGAAGTGGAGGATCAATGTGATAATTAGTAAATGGAGTTATGCGCATGCTCAATTAAATAATCCCGTCAAAGATTTTTGTGAAGGCGAAGTTTGTTAGAGCTGACCTATGTCTATGGGTGTTTATTTACCAACATGAAATTGTGGGATGCTGTGGCTTTGAAGGTAGCCTGGATGTGAATTCAGTCTTTCCCTAGAAAAGACATCAGTAACCTTTCCTTGTGAGCCCCATGTTTCTGTTGCTCTTCACTGGCCCTTGTAGAATGAGGCTTTTAGAACATCAGGATGAAGGTTATACCTCTAGAGTGGTCGTTGTCTTCAGACTTAGTGACAGGTGAGCATACGTCAAAAGAAGCCAAGTGTTCTTCTGGTGAGAAGGTAGACGGGTCCTCTGTGAGAGTGTTTAAGATGCAGACAGGGCGTAGTTGACTCCCTGAGCGCTATTAATTTAAAGTTTAAGGAATCCTGCTTCAAATTACACACCACATGGGTACCAAGAGCAGAAAGAAATTGCTAAACCATATGCTTGTAAATGCCATCTCTTTCCCCTGGAGGAAGATCATTTATATTTTGCAATTAAAGAGCAGAAGGTCTTTTTCCCCATAAAGGCCTTTCAGTCAGGAAATGTGCAGGGTGGAGAGCGCTCCCAGGGGAGACACACAGGGCTCAAGGACTCACTGGCATCTCCACCTTATGGAACCACTTTGATTGTTTCTTCATGAAATACTGGGCCATACACTTAATTATAAAAATCAGAATAGCCCTTAAGTTAAAGCTTGTAAACCATTGCTGGAAAGTGTGGTTTTAAGTAAGGAAATGGATATATTTAGGCCAACTTCATTTTTTTTCCTCTTTAGGAGGCATTTATAATAGGACACTGTTATGAGCTGCATATGGTGCTCTCATTTCACTGATGGACACTGTTTATTATTTTGGGTGTGGGTTTCCGACTGCATAACAAACAGGCCGTAACCATCAGTATTTTAGCACTGCTGACTAGCCTTATTTTGAAAATGGATGCTTTTGAAGTAATGAAAGTCAACTGAGAACAATAGTATCTATTTATTATCCTTAACTAATATAAAATTCACACAAGGGTCCAGTACATTTACATTAATATTTTAATAAGGTACCATGGAAGGTACATTCCTGGTTGGGACATTTTTTTGTCCTCTCCTAAACCAAGCCCTTGTTGTCCTGCCTTTCTACTACCTTGGGGAAAAATGAGAGGAATAAATTAACCCCACCTCATCTTGTGGAAATCAAGGTAGATTTCAGGACTATAACCAGGAGTCAATCAGATCACATACATCTGAGGAAGTCTATCTTCCGACTGGAAAGAGTCTATTGGTCACGCTACTCTTGCATCATTGTTACCTAGTTTTTGTGTGGACTGACCTCATACTCCCTTTCTAGCTGAGGATGACCTTGAATTCCTGACCTTCCTGCCTACACCTTCCAAGTGCTGGGATTAAGGGAGTGTGGCACCAAGCAGAGCTTAGTTTTTATTTGTAGAGATAGATAGTCCTTGTGTTTAGCAGTTTGATAATGCCTTTTTTCTGTGTGTGTGTGTGTGTGTGTGTGTGTGTGTGTGTGTGTGTGTGTGTGTTGTTTTTTTTCCCCTGAGACAGGGTTTCTATGTGTAGCTTTGGAGCCTGTCATGGAACTTGCACTATAGACCAGTCTGGCCTCAAACTCACATCCGCCTGCCTCTGCCTCCTGAGCACTGGGATTAAAGGTGTGCACCACCACCGCCCAGCTCAGTATTTGTTTTAGTTACTTAATAGAACAAACTTTTCGGTAGTACTGTTTTGTTTTGCTTTTTTCTTTTGTTTTCTTTTTCTTTTCTTCTTTGTTTGTTTTTGGTTTTTTGAGGCAGGGTTTCTCTGTGAGCTATGCCTGTCTTGGAACTTACTCTGTAGACCAGGCTGACCTCAGACTCAGAGATCCATCTGCCTCTTCCTCCCAAGTGCTGGGATTAAAGGCATGAGCCGCCACCACCCAGCTGTAGTGCTGTTTTTTAGCATGTATTTTGCAGTCAGTGATGCAGATTTTTTTCAGAACTGGAGTATAGCTCAGTGGTAGAGTACCTGCCTGACATGTATAAGCCCCTGAGTTTAATACCAGCCATGCTAAAAACAAATATTTTTTCATTGTTACTAGTATCTTTGTTTTAATCATTTATAATATTGATATTAACAAATAATATTATTAATATTTGAGATGCCACTATTTGACTATAATTCCTCAGAAAATAGACATTTAGATTTTTTTTTTTTTTGGTGTGGCCAAGTCACTTTTTTTTTTTTTTTTTGAGAGAGGAAAAATACAAAACACCCAAAACTTGCTTAGCTTGTGTGAGGCTCTGGGTTCAATCTCAAACAGAACTTCATGATAAATATAAAATCTATACACTTAATTTTCTTTTTCTAAAGAGATTAGGATTGAATCAAGGGGCCTCCAGCATGTTAGCAAAGTGCTGCACCACTGAGCTTCAGCCCTAGCCCTTATATTCCTAATTTTGAAGTGTGTGTGTTCATGTGACACAGTTTCCTTTTGGGGGGCTGTGTGTGTGTGTGTGTGTGTGTGAGAGGCGGCGGGAGGGGAGGGAGGAAAGAGGAGAGAGAATGTATGTGTATATTGTATACAGGTATGTGTGTCTATGCAGAGGAAGGTATCGGGTATCCTCCTCTATCACTGATTTATTCTTTTGAAGCAGGGAGGGTCTTTCCTTAAATCAGAGTTTGCGCTTTTTGACTAGGCAGGCAGCCAGCAACCTTCTACTCCCAAGATCTTGCTGTCTCTGACTCCTAACTCTGGGGTAGCAGGTGCATGCAAGACCATTATGTAGGTGTTGGTATCTGAACTCAGGTCGGCTCAGTTGCTTGGCAAGCTCTTTTAAACATTGACATCACTATAGCCCCTTAATACTTTCTTTGTATTCTCTCAAGGATGTTCTGTTAAATTTCACCATCTGAAGTTTCTATTACAATAGCATTTTTTTTGTTTATAGTATAAAATATCAAGCATGTTTTTTCATATGGTGGTTGGTTCAAGGATGATTGATGTCTTTACAGTATTGATGCTTCTTTGCTTTTCTTAAATCCTCTAGTGGAGATATAAAGCTTTCTTTACATGCACTGTTACCTTATTCCTAGATATTTCTTGTATTTTTAAGTTATGTATTTCAAGTGTTTTCCCTCATATTTTCTAGTCAGGTTTTTTTGGGGGGGAGAGGGAGGGAGTGGCACAGAAGAAAGCTATAGATTTTCATTATAATAAACTTTATGTCAAAAACCTCAGTGAACTTGCTTGATCTTTAAAAAGTAGTTGGAAGATTCTCATGATTTTTTCACGTGGGCAGTCATCTGCAAATGATGATTATTTTGCTTCTGTTCCTAAC
The DNA here is from genome assembly GCF_949786415.1 of Peromyscus eremicus. Classification (NCBI taxonomy): domain Eukaryota; kingdom Metazoa; phylum Chordata; class Mammalia; order Rodentia; family Cricetidae; genus Peromyscus; species Peromyscus eremicus. Next base: position 7,021,898 of record NC_081432.1, on the reverse strand, counting down.
CCATTTCGATTTGTTTTTTTTGTTTTTTGTTTTTTGTTTTTTGTTTTTTTTGGTTTTTCAAGACAGGGTTTCTCTGTGTAGCTTTGCGCCTTTTCCTGGAACTCACTTGGTAGCTCAGGCTGGCCTCGAACTCACAGAGATCCGATTTTTTTTTTTTAAAGATTTATTTATTTATTATGTATACAGTGTTCTGTCTTCACATATCCCTGCAGGCCAGAAGAGGGCACCAGATCTCATTACAGATGGTTGTGAGCCACCATGTGGTTGCTGGGAATTGAACTCATGACCTCTGGAAGAACAGCCAGTGCTCTTAACCGCTGAGCCATCTCTCCAGCCCCTCGATTTGTTTTTCTCCATTGCATAGTTCTTATCCTATAAAAGGTTCATAGTGATATGAGTAGACATCATTGACTTATTCATGAACTTGAATATTTCTTGTGTTTTATTAACCAGATATTTATATCTGTTAGAGTGTGAATATATGCTTGTAGATCATTGACGATCCTTTTACTTGTAACCAATTAACAGCTTTTATTATCAAGTTTGTAATTATAGGGCTGTAGAGAGGGCTCAGACACTGAGCATTTATTGCTCTTGCAGAAGACCTAAGTTCAGTTTCCAGCACCAACATTAGGCAGCTCACAACTTCTGTAACTCCAGCTCTAGGGGATCCAGCACCTTTTGATGGCACCTGTACTCAAGTGTACATGCCCCAACAAATAAATAAAGATAAAATTTTAAAAAGATCTATAGTGAATGTTGTAAGACTTACTTTAACATTTATCGAGTATGTGAATATTTTCTATGTTGTTATAGTTCATTCACTTTGTTATGAATCTGTCTACTTCATTGTTAGCAGTATTTTTGTGAGTTTTTTTATATTAATCTTGTTTGATTATATAAGTGGATGTTTCTCTCCTACCTGCCAGTTCCCGAATAACCACTCAGAGGCTTAATATTACTTAAAATTGCTCAGCCAATTGTTCAGGCTTGTTACTAGCTAACTCTTACACTTAAATTAACTCATAATTCTTATCTATGTTTAGCCATGTGGCTTGGTACCTTTTCTCAGTCCAACAATCTCATCTTGCTTCTTTCCATTTGCTAGTGACTCCCTTACTCTGCCTTCCTCTTCCCAGAATTCTCCTAGTCTGGCTGTCATACTCATCCTCTTCCTGCCTAGCTATCAGCCAATCAGCTTTTTATTAGCAAATGAGAGTAATACATATTCATAGTGTAGAAAAAGATTGTTCCACAGCAGAGTATATAGATGTGGCAATGTCTTCATGTCAAGGTTATGTTGATTTCATATGATAAAATTAGAAAAGGACTTTTTCTTGTGATCCTCCAGCATATACCCTATGGTGTGTGCCACCACAACTGGCAGCAAACTCCTTTTCTCTCATGCATGAAAATAGAATAAATATCTTCAGAATGATCTGAATGTTGAAGTTGTAAGAAACTTGTTCATAATGTTGGGCTCTGGTGTACTGGGAGGCTAGAGGTTGGGGATATGTTCAGATAGAGTTGGTGGTTATTATTTTTAGTGTCACTTTCTTTAATTCTAAGATTAAGTAAGTAAATTGGCTATCATATAGTTGTGGTGATATATTGTGTACCCTAATAAAATTTGCCTGAAGATCAGAGGACAGAACAAGCCACTACATTAAACATAGAGGCCAGGCATGGCTTTTAATCCTAGCTCTTGGGAGGCAGAGATCTGTCTGGATCTTCTTCGAGCAACAGATAGTGACTTTATTTTCAGTGCTTTTGCTGATATTATTAAGTCCTCTTGTTATTTCTAAAGCTCTGCAGAAAAGAATGAACAGAGCAGGACTGAACTGCTGTCTTTGGAAGAATCTGCTTGCAGGGTTGGCCCTTGCATGGCATCTGGCAATTTCGATCGGAGTCAACTGTGAGTACGCTGAACAGCTGTGTCGGCTGCTCTCTCCTGAAACTCTGGAGTTTACATCCACTTCAGGCAGGGACTACTCATGGGGAAAGCTCCCACTAAGCGCTCTGGGCGTTGAGTTTCTAACAAGCTTCCCTGGGTGGAAACTTTTTATCTGTGTTGTCACAGCCTCTTCCTGGGGATGTTCAGTATGTGCTGTATGACTCCATTGGGAGAGGATCCCAGGAAGCTTGTGCCTGCTTTTCTATAGGCTTTTCCATGAGATTTGTTCTCTTTGATAATTTTTCTTTCTTTGAAAAAAGATTCGTTTTATGTACATGAGTGTTTCGCTGGCATGTATATATGTGTACCATGTACATGCCTGATACTCATGGAGGCCAGAAGAGGGCATCAGATCCTTTGGAACTGGAATTACAGGTGGTTGTGAGTGGCCATGTAGTGTTTGTTACCTGGGGCCTCTGGAAGAGCAAGTGTTCTTAATTGACGAGCCCTCTCTCTAGCTCCTGCTTAATTTTCTTTGTGTACTTTTACCACAATAGATTATGGCAGTGAATATTAACTGGTCTAAACCATGAGAGTCCTCTTAATGAATCACTGAACCCAGGAGTAATTGTAGGGATCCCTGATATAGTACCTATGTAGTAGACTTTTTTAAAAAAATGTGTTTAACTCTAGACTATGTGTCTGTGTCGGTGTGAAGATATGTACATATGAGTGCAGGTAGGTGTCTGGAGGCCAGGAGAGGGCATTGGATCTCTACAAGCTAGAGTTATGATTAGTTGTGAGCCGCTCGACTTGGGTTCTGGCCCTCTGCAAGAGCAGTACAAGCTCTTAACCACTGAGCTATCTCTCCAGTCCCTGTTGTTTCCTTAATGTTAGCTTTTCCAACTGGAGTAAGGTGGAATCTCAGTATAGGTTTAATTTGCATCTCCCTGATGGCTAAGGATATTGAACACGTCCAAATATTTATTGGCCATTTGTATTTCTTGTGAGAGCTGTCTGTTCAGTTCATTAGTTTGTTTACTAATTGATTTGTGGGATTTTGTATCTAAGTGTGGGAGTCGTTGGTAGTTTCTAGATCTATCCTCTGTTGACTATATACTATAAACCTTTCCCACCGTTCTGTGGCTGTGTCTTTACTTTTTGATCATTTTCTTTGCTGTGCAGAAACTACATGAGATCATACCTGTCACTTGGATTATTTTCTTTGTTGTGTGTCTTAATTAGGGTTTCTATTGCTGTGAAGAGACACCATGACCACAGCAACTCTTATAAAGAAAACATTTAATTGTGGTGGTGGCTTACAGTTTCAGAGGTTTAGTCCATTATCATCATGGCAGGGAGCATGGCAATGTGTAGGCAGGCATGGTGTTGGAGAAGTAGCCAAGTGTTCTGCGTCTTTCAGGCAACAGGAAGTGGTCTAAGATGCTGGGTGTGGCTTGAGCATAAATGAGACCTCAAAGTCCATCTCCACAGTGACATGCTTTTTCCAACAAGGCCATGCCCACTCCAACAAAGCCACATCTCCTAATAATGCCACCCCCTTTGGGGGCCATTTTCTTTCAAACCACCACATTATACATCTTGAATTCTGTTGCTCAGCTTTCTGTTTTCCTTTTATTCATTTTGGACTCCAGTTCATAGAATGGAACCACCTGCATTTAGAATGGGCCTTCTGACTTCACATAATTTCATCTAGACAGTCTTTCACAGGCGTGCTGTAGAGGCGTGTTTCCTTGGGATTCTAGAGCTTGTCACTTTGACAGGGTTCTCTCTCACTATCGCAGAGGCTGAGACTGCCATGAACAAGATTTTCTTTTCTCAGTCTTTCTTGACAATTTTATTATTGGCATATAGAAAACCTATTGATTTTTGTATGTTGAGTTTTGTATCCTGCCATTTTGCTTAGTGTTCATTAGAATCACTAATTCTCATATAGTGCTATGTAGTAAAGTTCTCTAAAAGGTAATGGCTTATATAGATAGCCATTTTATATCAAATATAATTCTGTTGGATGGATTTCAACAGGGCCCAGCTTGTGTCTAGACCACAAGGCACCTGCTAGGGTTGGAGTATCCTTACATATCCAGCCCAACTAGATGACTGAGCAGGTTAGAAGGACTAGACTGGGAATGTATGTTTGGACCTTGATTTTCATTTCACTGGGTTCATTACTCTTCTGTTAGTAATCTCAGGACCTCTTAACTTCCATCTGGCCTTTCCACATGGCCTGAGCAGTTCAGGGTTCCCCAAAGGCACAAAAGTAGATGCTGTTAGATTCCCAAAGGTGTAGGCCTGGAACCTCATTTTTGTTAGTTAAAGTGACTCCAACTCCAGAGTTAAGGGGAGGAGAAATGGATTAACATAGGAAGAGGTTTGTGTCCAGGGAAAAGAAAGGAGTGTAAGCCAGCCATCTTTGGGACTGTTTACCCAAATAATAATGCATATTTGTACAAACTTTTCAAAACTTCTATCTTCTTAATCTTATATTCTTAAATTTATTTCAATTTGTTCTTAATTAGCATACAAAGTAAGAGGCTTCATTTTTATACTGTGGTTGATCATAGACTCTTTCCTGTTCCCTACATTGTACTTTTCTTTTCTCAATGGTTCCCTTTCTGTCTTGTCACATTACATGATCTAGTCTTGATTTTTAGCTGAAGTGTCTCAATTTTATATGACATGGAAAAATAAGGCAGAGTGACAGAATTATAAAATGTAACTTAAGAAAATAATCATCTACAACATATCACATCATGAGTGTGGAAATGATCTCATTCGATTATCAAGTTCTGAACTGTGACATGTGTGGCTTAATGCAGCCTAATGTAGGAAGTAGAAGCATGTCATGTCAGTGCTTGGTTCCATGAACTTTAGTCATCTTTTCCCCCAGTTTTATTATTTATCAAGTGAAAACTGGTGACTTAAAAATAATGATGTGTAATTTTTTTTTTTAAGATTTATTTATTACATAAACAGCATATATGACTGCAGGCCAGAAGAGGGCACCAGATCTCATTACAGATGGTTGTGAGCCACCATGTGGTTGCTGGGAATTGAACTCAGGACCTCTGGAAGAGCAGTCAGTGCTCTTAACCTCTGAGCCATCTCTCCAGCCCCGTAATTTTTAAAGTAGGCTTTTAAAAAGAAAATGCATATGGAATACAAAGAAATGATCAGTTTGTAGATAAGCTAGTTTATTGATAAAAATACTTAATTTTTTGCATGTATGGATATACAGTCTGATAATTTTGTTAGCATTATTTGTCTCTTTGTTAATAATATCAAAGTAGAATTTGCCCTGGTTAGTTTTTTGCCAGCTTGACACAAGCTGAAGTCATCTGGGGAAGAGGATCCTCAATTGAGAAAATACCTCCATCAGATTGGCCTGTAGGGAAGTCTGTAGGGCATTTTCTTGATTGATGTGGAAGGGCCCAGCCCACTGAGGGTGGTGCTGGTCCTAGGCAGGTGGTCCTGGGTGGTATAAATAGGTGGGCTGAGCAAGCCTTGGGGAGAAGCTAGTAAGCAGTGTTTCTCCATGGCCTCTGTTTCAGTTCCTGCTTCCAGGTTTCTGCCTGGAGTTCCTGCCCTGACTTCCTGCCCTCACTTCCCTTCCTGATGCACTGTACACTACAAGGTAAAATAAACCCATTTCTCCTTAGGTTGCTTTTGCTCATGGTGTTTTATCACAGCAATTTTAACCTAAGACAGAACCTATTTGTTTTTTGGACATATTTTGCTTTTGAACTTGTGTGCCTAGGGAATGTAAACTGTATTAGCTTTGTATAAGTATATGAAATATCTGAAGTAGGCTAACTTTTATAAAGAAAAGAGGTTCATTTAGCTTATAATTTTGGAAGTTCAAGGGCATACATAGTCCTGCCATTGACCCAGGTCCTCATGTTGGTAAGATGATATTACAATGATGGGAATACATGTAGAAGGAAGAAAAGATGTCTTGAAACAGGAAGCCAGAGGGCTTAGTGGGCCCACGCTTGCTATGGCTGCAACTCTTGAGAAAACTGCCAAAGGGTCCCTTGAGGACTGCCTTAATCCCTTTGTCCTCAGTGACCTCAGGACTTTGCAGTGAGCCCACTCACCTCTTAAGGGTTGCTTGCCACCTCCTGAGTCTGTCACTTGTTGATTCTGGGATTCAATGAGCAAACCCTAACCTGAGCCCACAGCAGTCGGAACTGTGATGGTTCTCCACACTGCTCATTCAGATCACTTTAGTACGGTGACTGCGATGCCTGTGTCCCATTCCAAACTAATTAAATAAGTCTCTCTGAAGGGTGGGACTCAAGCATTTTATTTTCATTTTTCTGAGCTTCCTGTGTGGTTCCAGTGTATGGCAAGCTTGTTGAGAACCACTGGTCTAATTAAAATTATTTCTATATGCCAATAAAAATTGTGTTTATTCCACACTAAGTGGCTGTTTTCTGTATCCAGCACTATTCACTTTATATTTCCACATGGAAAAACATAATTAAAATGTAAATTTAGCAAAGTGAAATTGTATGTATTGAGAAGTGAAGATCTGGTGAACCCATTAAGGCAGATATTTACATATCCAGAATTAATGTTCATGATTTGTCCGTTGATGAATTGTAAATATCCCACTGAGCTAGTTAACTGAAGAAACTCAGTCATTGTTCAGCCAGTCAGCCAGCAGTGGGTTGAGTCTTGGCCATGACTTAGATAAATACTAAGAGATTTTAGCCCAGGGCATATTCAGGAGGCACATGCGCTGCCTGCTGTCAGTGCAAAGGGTCTCTTTGGTTTGGAGTAGCAGAGTGTTGGGACGAGTGGGATTTGACGTCAGAATCTAGTGGCTTTCAGAGTGTGGTCAACATAAGCTGAGAAGAAAACAAGTCTCCAGCCCTGTCTGATCCTTTGTCTAGAGTTCTTTTTTTTTTTGTTTTTCGAGACAGGGTTTCTCTGTGTAGCTTTGCGCCTTTCCTGGAACTCACTTGGTAGCCCAGGCTGGCTTCGAACTCACAGAGATCCGCCTGGCTCTGCCTCCCGAGTGCTGGGATCAAAGGCGTGCGCCACCACCGCCTGGCAATGTGTAGCCCAGGCTGGCCTCGAACTCGTGATCCTCCTGCCTCCGCCTCCTTCAGCAAATCCTACCGGTGTGCGCCACCACAACCGGCTGTCTAGAGTTCTTAATCATGTTAGTCAAGCACTTGGCAAACTGTGACCCATTGGCCAAATAAGTCCTTTTTCTCTTTAAATATGAATGTGATGTGGTGGTGGTGGTGGTGGTGGTGGTGTGTGTGTGTGTGTGTGTGTGTGTGTGTGTACACACACGCACATACACATGAATGTATTATATCTGTGTTTATGTCTGTAGAGGTCAGAGGACAATTTTGGGTCTTAATCCATCCTTAAACACTACTACCTTTTCTTTTCTTTTCCTTTCTTTTCTTTCCTCCCCCCTCTTCCCCCCCCCCCCTTTCTCTTTTGGCACCATCTCTCAATGGCCTGCAGCTCACTGAATAGACTAGACTGGCTGGCCAGTGAGCCCCAGGGGCCCAACTATCTCTGTTTCCAGTGCTGGGATTACAATCTGTGTTCCATCATGTGCTGCTTTTTTAAAAAAATTATTTACTTTTATTTTATATGCATTAGTGTGCCTGTGTGTGTGTCTGTGTGAAGGTGTCAGAACACCTGGAACTGGAGTTACAGACAGTGGTGAGCTGCCATGTGAGTGCTGGGAATTGAACCTGGGTCCTCTGGAGAACAGCCAATGCGCTTTACCTCTGAGTCATCTCTCCAGCCTCCATGTTTTGCTTTTTAATGTGGATGTTTCAGAGATCGACCCCAAGCCCTCATGCTTGTAATGAGCTAGTCCCCCAGCACCCATTCATTTTTAATAGCTTTGTTAGACCACAGCCATGTTCATTCCTTTACTTATTGCCTATGGCTGCTTTTCAGTTCTTAAGGCAGACGTGAAAATGTATGACAATGTTGTGTAGTGCACAAAGCCAAAAGTATTTACTATGGAACCTTTCTAGAAAGTACCCCAGCTCCTTTATTAAACTGTCATAGCACACATTTCCCATTATTGCTAACACTTCTAAGTTGGTCCTATTAAGCTGAATTTGATGTTTCACGTACAAATGACTGAAGATGGTTGAGTTTTGACTCTGAAGTGGAAGCTGCCGTTGCAGAAAAGGGGTTTGTTTTGTGTACTAGTTACTTTTTCACTGCTGTGATACAACACCATGGCCAAGGCAACCCATAGAGGAGAGCATGGGATTGGACTGTGGTTTCTGAAGGTTAGCGTCTGTGATGGTGGAGGAACAGCTGAGCGCTCACATTACAGACTAGTTGGGACAGGTACATTGGGCATGGAGGGTCTTTTGAAACTTCAAAGCCTGCCCCCAGGGTTATGCCTCCTCCAACAATGACACAGCCAATCCTTCCCAAACAGTACCAACCATGGACCAACTATTGAAGCATATGAACCTATGGGGCCGTTTTCATTCAAACCACCACCCTTTGGCAACAGGGAAGGATACTACCAGTCATCCACCATGTTCTTTCATCATAGCTCTTGCTGTTGGTGGTCTCTCTTTTGGGCTGGTCATGTGATAACAAGCAGCTGAAGAACGTTGTTCATGAAGGTTTCCCTGCAGTCACAATATGAGACAGACTTCATACACCTTGCTATGAAAATGAATATCTGCATATGGAATTTTGAAGATGAGAGCTCTTCAATCTTTAATGTTGATTGTAACACATTGTTGAAGATGGTAGAGGTCTGGTGAAGAGTGTATATTTGGCTTGCTTTCATTGGTTCTGTGCAATATAGAGGCTACTTCTGAGCCACCAGGCACCTCTTACACCTGGGATCTGAATGCTAGTGAAGACCCTCATACATTTGCTGAGTTATTACATCCAAAAAAAGGCATGCTTACAAATAAAAATTTGTAAGCAGTTCTAGCTTTCTAAGGTCTTAACTTCCCTTTTGAATATGTTACTCAAACTCCAGCCTCTTGATTTTCATTTATTTTTATAGACAGACTGCACATAAAGGCAAGGAAGTGCCAATAAATACAGTGATATTCTGGTATTTGCCATCAACCTCATCATTAGAGCCACAGTAGGAAATAGAAGGCTTACTATGTAGCTAAGGCTGGCCTTGAACCCATAATCTTGCCTTGGCCTCTCGAGTGTGCTGGTATTAGAAGTATGTGGCACTTCCCCATGCTGAGAAGTAGCAGTCTAGAGACTATGCCAGATGGATTCTCATTTTGGAAGAGGGCTGTGATGCTCCTGTAAATTTTTATTAATAAAGTAAGTCACTTTTGTGACTACAGAAGATTGGTGTTTTTTTTTTTATCAATTATTTAAAGATGGTTTCAGACCAAAAACTCTTATATGAAATGATATTAAATTTACTCTGTAATTTATTCCTAGATCTGTACTTGAAAGACTTTGCTGGATGTAGCTGTATCCAGCCTTGTTAAATCAGTCTATGCTCAATGCAGGCATACTCTGCTGGTTGCCTTGCCTTTCCCTGAGGCAGGGAAAGAGTCTAGAACCACAGATGCCAGTGTTTCCAGATTCTGACGGCTCCAAGCACTGCTAGTATGTGAATATCCAGACATTTTTGCTTTTCTAGTGTGATGAGGCAGTGAAGGTCGTGGAGCTAATTAAAACAGCTTGAGTTGTTTCTTAGAATAAGCAGGTTAATAAAAAGGAAACCATCTGGGTGGTGGTGGTGCACATCTTTAATTCCAGCACTCGAGTTAGAGGCAGGCAGATCTCTGTGAGTTAAAGGCTAGCCTGGTCTACAGATCGAGTTCCAGGACAGCCAGGGCTACATAGAGAAATCCTGCCTCAAAAAAACAAAACAAACAAACAAAATAAAATAAAAATAAAAAGGAAACCTTTGATACTTTGGGCTGAGGTAGGAGGATGGTGGGCTCTAAGATAGCCTGATCTATACTGACTTTAAGGCGGGCCTATACGACATATTTGAAGACTGTTTCATAAAGAAAAAAATTATTGATGATGAACTTTGGGGTAAAGTTTGGTTGGCTGATAGGACTCGCAGTTTTCTGTGTATGCTGCTTTTCCTCACTAACCCACATTCCTCCTTTGTGTGACAGGCCAGTGACTATCATCTATTCCACACGATGAGTAACAGCCACCCTCTTCGCCCCTTTACTGCAGTGGGGGAAATTGATCATGTGCACATTTTGTCTGAGCATATTGGTGCCTTGTTGATTGGTGAAGAATATGGTGATGTCACATTTGTTGTGGAAAAGAAGCGCTTTCCTGCCCACAGGGTAATTTTAGCAGCTAGGTGCCAATATTTTCGGTAAGTGTATAATGTATTTTTTAAAATTTTTATTTATTTATTTTTAGATTTAAGTCATCTGTGGGAAGCACTGGTGTTCTCTATGAAAAATATGTAACTTAAGTGTAACAGCAAGTGGAGTCCTTTAGTACAATGTCTAAAAGAACTTTATCTTTGTGTATTTGTTACTTTCTGAGAATTGCCTTTTCTTTAGGAGCCAATTTAGAATTAAGGGGTTAAAGGCTGTCTGGGCCAAACGGTCCAATGAACTCTTTAGCTGTGTGTGTTGTTTTTACCTTCTGCTCAAGTAGATGAAGGATGGGTTTACCCTGAGTTACCGGTTGGTAGCTTCTTGTTGTATAAGGGAGTGGACTTTCTGGAATGCACATGGCATGTGTGTTTCTTGGTAGTGGATTACTACAGCTAACACCTGTGGGTAACCTAACAGAGCTCTCCAGATATGTGTTAATCTCACTAAAAAAACAAGTATTGACTGAGACTTTGAGAGTTACATTAGAACTAAAAGTATATATATTTTATATCTATATATACACACACACACATATATGCATATACATATTTTATGAATGTAAAGCCGCTTATAGACAGCTATTTCTTAGATCCTTAATTTTTCAGGTTATAAAAATTACTAATCTCTTAATTACATTTCACCTAATATTGGCTAAAAGGAAATCACCAGTGACTTTATTGCCTATGTGATTGTTTATCTTGGACATTACTAAACTTTGTCTGTTTATAATGATAAAGCTGGTACATAAAGTCACAATTTTACTTGGAGAAGTTGAGATGCCTGGTGGCTTAGAGAAAATTCATTTGTCCTCCAGTGAACGCTGCATCTGACCTTCAAATGAGAGCTAATGGGGACAGCAAAACAGGCACCTTGGAGTCACATTCACCATCATTGTGCTTCTTGGGAGCGTGTGTTCTTTGGCTGAGAACTACCATAGTTAACTTACAGGCATTTTCATGACTTCCCATCCTTTAAAATAAATTCTTTGGCTAAGAACTACCATAGTTAGCTTACAGGCATTTTCACGACTTCCCATCCTTTAAATAAAATACTAGACGTGAAACCAGAAGCTTAGAAATCAGCAAGAGACTGTCACCTTCCCAAGGGTCAGTTTCCATCGCATTGGGCCTTAGTTGGGCCATTGTTGATGGTTCCTGTCCTCAGCATGCCTTTCCTTTTCCTTTTCTTGCATTTAGTCCAGTTAGTCCTATGAAAGTGCTTTTTAAAGACTCTTTATTAATAATAGAACTTTCTGGCTTTATGTTTACTATTTCTGAACACTGTATATTTTACTCTCCTTAAGAAGCAGTTGGAAAAAAACTGTATGTGAATGTATGTCATGTGATCAGTATATTCTTGAAAAGAAATCCAAACATTTTTAGAAACTTGAAGATGGTATTGAGCTAATGGAATACATTTCTCTCACTCATTGACCTTTTTGCTTCTGTGGATATTGAACCTTTGTAGAATTTTGTGACTCACTTGGACTTAAATCCACGCCACCACCAAAGCTTTCTTAGATTCTCATTGATAACACTATTCTTGTACAAAGCAAAGTTGACTGGCAGCAGTTGGGGGGAGTCCTGACTAAGTCTTGTCACCAGAGCTTATCTGTTCCCTGGCAAGGGCATGCTAGCTGTACAAGAGGAGACTTCTCACAGTAAGCATCAGACCCCCTTCACACCAAGGCAGACCTCTCCTAGATAGTATCCATTGATCTCTATTGATCTTCCTAATGGTGTCATAGAGTATGTATGTTACAATGTTTCAACCATGTTCATCTTGACATTTTGGTTTTCCCCAGCGTTCCAGTATTCATTCCTATATGTCATTAATGAGTTATGTTTTTCTCTAGTTGGGTCTTAAAAGAACAATTACTGAGCCGAAGAGTATGTACATTTCAAATCTGAATAGGTATATTACTATATTTCTTTGCAAAAAGAGGGGTCCATTTACATAGTCCCTTAAAACACTGCAGGGTAGAGCGTGTTTTCTCATTGTGCAGCTGTCAGAGGCTCCCATTAGTGTTTAGCTCATCATTTTCCTGTAGGGTTTACTTTTTGGCTGCCTGCGGACCTCTGACATCTTTATGATGAGTTCTTTGTTCCTCTCAAATGAGGACTTCCAATTTTCTATGCGATCTTGCATTCTCAGGGTATCTCATTTAGCTCAGATGTTTATGATATTAATTCAAAATGGTTTTTTAAATTATTCCTCCTGTTTCTTTTATTTATTTATTTATTTATTTATTTATCTATCTATTAATTAATTAATTTATTTAGGTTTTTCGAGACAGGGTTTCTCTGTGTAGCTTTGCGCCTTTCCTGGAACTCACTTGGTAGCCCAGGCTGGCCTCGAACTCACAGAGATCCGCCTGGCTCTGCCTCCCGAGTGCTGGGATCAAAGGCGTGTGCCACCACCGCCCGGCGCCTCTTGTTTCTTTTAAAGAACCATTTACAATCACTTGTGTTCTCCACCTGGATCTTGGTGTCATTAAGCAAATTTATGTCTGTATAGTATTGATAATCATTATTACAGGTATTTTGTAGCAAATCATATTTGAGGTTTTACAACTATGTTTCTTCTCTGGTGTGCAGAGCATTACTGTATGGTGGGATGCGAGAGTCTCAGCCTGAAGCAGAAATCCCTCTCCAAGACACCACTGCAGAAGCATTCACAATGCTACTCAAATACATCTACACGGGGCGGGCGACACTGACAGATGAGAAGGAGGAGGTGCTGCTGGATTTTCTGAGCCTGGCTCATAAATATGGATTTCCAGAGCTAGAGGATTCTACCTCTGAATATCTCTGCACCATACTTAATATTCAGAACGTCTGTATGACTTTTGATGTTGCCAGTCTCTACTCACTTCCCAAGCTAACTTGTATGTGCTGCATGTTCATGGACAGAAATGCTCAGGAGGTGCTCGCCAGTGAAGGCTTCCTCTCCCTTTCCAAGGTGTGTTCTGGTCTGCCCTTGATTTCTCAGCATGCATTATTTCATTTGTACTTACACAGTGACCACACCACAGTGGTCTAAGAATCAAAGACAAAGGTCCTTGCTCTCAAAGAAGTCATCTGGTCTAGCACTTGCCACTGACTTCTAAGGCTCTAATCTTTAAGGCTCTTGGTTCCATTTAGTTTTGTGTGTAAAAGAGACTGGTCTGGTGGGCAGTTGGTTTTAATATGACAGTCAAATAAGATTTTTTTGTTGTATTGTATACTGCTTTTTGGTTTTGTATTTCTCTGATGTAGAATATAACTAAGAATTCTTTTTTGGCAAAAGGGAAAAGTCTTTAGGGCTGGGATAGAGTCAGTAGCACAGAGGGAAAATTCATAAAGGAAATCTGAAGTGCCAGTGGATGCCTCTTAAGCAACTGCTGGTGATCCTCCTCTTGCTGGTCTACAGTTTACCACTGTAAAACTGTCACTTAAATCTGCCATTGAACTTAGAGCGGTGGCTCTCTGTCTCTCTCAGTATTTGTGTGTGTGTGTGTGTGTGAGCTATGCATCTTGATTTGAATGAACTGATGGATTTTGTTTGTTTGTTTGTTTGTTTGTTTTTATTATCCTACTTCTGTAAGCAAGGGATTTTCAAGGCTGCATCAGTGTTTATGGAGGTCAGTCCAGAGAGCCAAAGACCGAAACCATGATAGTGCAGCAATACTGTAAAACTAAAGGCTTTGAATTTTTAATTCTAGGCTTATCTTACTGACTTACAAATGTACACCTTGTAGAAGAATACACACATGCATGCACGTGCACACACATATGCACACATACAGTTTGTCATCTTTGTTCTTGCTATTTCATAAGAGGATGGCTACAAACTATTCTACTCCTGCATATATACCCTAAGGACTTTAAGTCAGCATACTAGAGATACTTGCAGATACAGGTTTATTACTGCACTGTTTGCAGTAGCTGAAAAAAGGAACCAATCTAGAGGTCCATCAGCAGCCAAATAGATGGCATGGTATATAAACACAATGGAATTTTGTTCAGCTGAAAAGATAATGACAGTTGCAGCAAAGTGGAAGAACTGAAAATCATTACAAGAGTTGAAACAAGCCATACTCGGAAAGACAAATTTCACCTGTTGCTCTCATAACGGACTCTACATTACATGTATATGTGTATAAATATGCAATATGTAAGGGGTCAGGTTTCTTAATTTGTTTTCTATTGCTTTAATAAAACACCACGACCAAAAGCAACTTGGGGAGGAAAAGGTTTATTTCAGCTTACAACTCTTAGCTCAGACTTCATCACTGAGGGAAGTCAGAGAAGGAACCTGGAGGCAGAAACCAAAGCAGAGGCCCTGGAGGAGTGATGCCTGCTGGCTTGTTCCCCAAGGCTTGCTCAACTTGCTTTCTTGTACAACCCACAACCCATCTGCACAGGGGTGGTACTGCTTTCAGTGTGCTGGGTCCTTCCACATCAGTCATTAATCAGGACAATGCCCCACAGACTCGTTCACAGGCCAGTCTTACGGGGACATTTTCTCAATTGGAGTCTCTCTTCCCAGATGACTCTAGCTTGTGTCAAGTTGACACAAGGCAACCAACACAGTAGGTGTAGGCCGTGAAACTAGAAAGGGAACTATGAAAAGGGAAGAAGATCTTAAGAATGAAGAGAATGTGAGCTGGAGAGATGGCTAATCGGTTAAGAGCACTGGCTGCTCTTCCAGAGGACCCAGGTTCAATTCCCAGAACCTATGTGGCAGCTCACAACTGTCTGTAACTCGTTTCAGTGGATCTGACACCTTCACATAGACATACGTGCAAGCAAAACACCAATACACATGAATACAAATTAATAATAATTAAAAAAGAGAACGGGTAGGAAAAAAGGTGTGTGTGTGGGGGGGTGGGTAATGGAAGACATAGGACGTGAAAGCAGAAGCGGGGCTGTGGGGGCAGAGACACAGGGCACCAGCAAGAGGAGGGCAGTGGAGCAGAGGAGTGCTACAAACACAAGCAAAATAACACATGGAAAATTATTCACTCTGTATTATAACTTTAAACATTAGTCAAGGAAATCTCTTTAAAACAGCAAAAGATGGGTCGAGCTGTGTAGGGAAAGACTAATTGCTTTATATGGTGGTACAAAAAGCCTGAATAGGAAAGATGCTACTCTTTTTTTTTTTTTTTTTTAAAGTAACTCGTGTTGTCCTTGAACTCGCTATGTAGCCCAGGCTGACCTCAGACCCACAGTAATCCCTCTGCCTCAGCCTTCTAAATGCTGGTATTAACAAGCATGAGCTGAAACACTTGACTCACTACTGCTGCTTATTCACATAGCCAGAAGGGGAGAAGGGAATAGATGGGAAGGCCAAAACACAAGGAAAGAAATACTACCTGTGGTCTGGTTAAGTTCTGCTTACTGGTTATGCATATGGTTGTGTTCCGTGCTGACTTTTATGCTCCCTTTTTATCCTTTGCAGACAGCACTTCTGAACATCGTTTTAAGAGATTCGTTTGCTGCTCCTGAGAAGGATATTTTCTTAGCCTTGTTAAACTGGTGTAAGCACAATGCGAAGGAGAATCATGCTGAAATCATGCAGGCTGTGCGTTTACCTTTAATGAGCCTCACTGAGCTTCTGAACGTTGTCAGACCTTCAGGACTGTTGTCTCCAGATGCTATTCTAGATGCCATTAAGGTGCGGTCAGAGAGCCGAGATATGGACCTCAACTACAGAGGCATGCTCAGTAAGTACCTATTTCCCCTTCTCACTTAGGACTTTCATTGGCATCTTAGCCAGTCCTAACTGCAGAACTCCAGCTGTAGAACTGTGGTGCAGGTATGCATGGCATATACCGGGGCCAAGAGGACATAGCTGTGCTTCCTGTGGACGTCTTTCCCTGTCATTCTTCCTAACAGGATGAGCTGTTGTCAGCCCAGCACAGTTGTTTCTTGTCATTCCTGGACACATTTTCCACCTGCTCCTCAGAATGTCAGTAGACATGTTCCGGAAAAGTTGCTTGTCAAGCTAAGACTTTTCCTCCTTTCTGTAACAAACAAGTCCTGCATGTATGCTGTTTACCTAATTCTTTAGGTACCACACATAGAGATTCTAAGTACTGGTCACAATGGCTGGTGTTAATAACATTATTCTGATTTTTCTTGCAAATGAAATAATAGCAGTTAACAATTATCAGATGTATTCTGTGTCAGGACTGGGCTCTACATAACCATTCAGTTCTCACATTCCATTGAGGAGATACAGCCTATTTTTAACTAGTTGTTTTACAAATGAAGAAAATGAAACACAGAGAGTTAGGTAACTTGCCCAAACTTACACAGAGGATGATGCACTGAGAATTGGACGTAGCTTGCCTCTGTAAGGCGATGCCTTTAACCATTAAAGTGTACAGCAGAAGTGCCGAGAACAGCCTCTACTTTTGACTCTCCCAGTTTCTTCGTGGAGGAGAGAAGGCCTGTGACAAACTAAACACAACAGTGGTGAAGTAGGTAACACTGTAACTTCAGGAAAAGGTGGCTTAGAATGATTGAGGAGCAGGCATGAAATTCATGTTTGGTTGGAGTGGCGTTAGGATTGGGTGAGCGCCAGTTGGGAAGATGGCTGAGATTAATAGGGCTGTGTATCTGAGAGGCCAGGGCTAAAGAGCTGGATACAGCAGAAGGCATAGTGCACTGCTGTGTGATCCATGGCTGCATGCCAGTTCAAACAGATCGTGGAGGTCTTTGGAAGTTGATTCACATCACTTTCTCTACAATGAGAAGCTTATTTGGGAGTGGCCTGCACGACATGGTGGTGCTCTCCTGGATGGTTTGGGAGAGTTTAAACTGGATTTGGGAAGATGAGTGAGGAGGGAATTTGATCTGCTCAACTGCCAGAGCAGGTGATGACAGAGAGGTGGAAAGTAACAGGTATAGGCAGGGTTCCAAGAAGAGCTTGGTGATGGGAGGGTTTAAAATTGAGCATTAAGGTGAAGGTAAGTTTGCCATGGTTTTCTAAATCTAAGAAGCCAGAAGTTTTGAGGCCTCATTAGCTTAGGGTAGTAAACAGTGCCAATTAAACCTCAGCACATTTCATGTCCTCAGTTACACAGTGTTTCTGCCGAGAGATGCTGACCTTGGTTTTGGGTTATTCTGCTTGAGGGCTTCTGGATATGTGTCATTTCTGGCGAGGCTCGCCATTTCCTGGAGTGATACCTTTCTTGACTGGTTTGAGACATTCTTGAAATGCGAGTGGGCCCTTAATAGATGTTCTTAGCCTCGACTTATTTCCTGAGTGATCAGATCTAGATTTCTTTTCAGTTGACATAGTAGTTCTTTGGCCTCACACATTTTGTGGGTGCACATGCATATGTGTGCACAGCATGTGGAGGCCAGAGGTGAGCCTTAGGCATTATTCCATAGAGTCATCCAGCTTGATTCTGAGACCAGGTCTTTGGTTGGGTCCTGGGGCACACTGATTAGGCTGAATGGCTGGGTGGCAGACCCCAGGGATTCACCTGTCAATTTCCCCAGTGCTGGGATTTACAATTGTGTGCCCTTATACTTACTCAACTTTTTATGTAGGCTCTGGGAAATGATTTAGGTCCTCACTGTTGGCTTGGTAAACACTCTATAGACTGAGCTATCTCCTGAGTTCCTCGGCCAGATAAATTTGATTTTAAGTCCTGAATTAGTCATTAGCTATATGATCTGGCAATAAATTGAGTTTAGTTTTCTACCTCAGTATTGTTATGAGGATTAATTGGAATAATGTGTGTAAATGCAGCATGGGAGCTGTCAGTATTGATGTGGTTCCTCTCATCTCCATAGTCATTGTGGGAACCGTCACGTTCACCATGTTCTTGGAAACAGTTTCCTTTACTTACCTTTGGGTTTGAAAGACAGTGGTTTTTTTTTTGGGGGGGGTCTTATTTATTGATCTTTAATGTTGACTATTCAACAAACTGATGAGCATATAGCAAGTGAATGCTTGGTGGATGAATTCAGGAGCCAAAGCTAATAGGACATGGAAGCATGTTACTGGTGTTCAGGGAGCAGTCAGTTAGTGACAAAGAGAGTTCAATTTGGGTAAGAGTATAGAGAAAGGAGTCAAAAACAATCCAAGTCCAAGACTTGGAGAAGACCTATAGGCCAGAGGAAGACCTATAGGTGTTGAGGAAATTAGAGAGGTAGGTAGACAGCGGAGGCTAATGAGAGGGGAGGGGTGCAATGTGGAGAGGCAGTCCATGGCATCTCACGATGCCAGATGGCCAAGGTGAATGAGAACTGAGAGGACTTTAGATATAAATTGTGTGAGTGTGTGAAGAGTCTAAAGGGAATCAAGCTGTTAGGTTTGAATGGATAATACTTACAATGTGTTAGTGATTTGGTTTATGAATTGAGGTAAAAGGCAGTAGAGGAAACAGAATGGTGTAGCTGTGGAGAACAAACCGCAGAGGTCTAGGAAGTAACTAGAGGGGCTAGTTGAAGGTCAGCCTTAGGTGGAGTAAGAGGGTGAAAGGTGACATAACAAGATGAGTGTTGAATTTTTCACTGCCCAAATCCTCATTTAGTACCCTCCTATATAAGTCCCTCCCCTTCTTTCCTGTGATTGGCTGATAGGGTCCTAGAACTGAATTTGCTGAAGATGAGTTGGAACATGGAAGTAGGGGTTAGGTGTATCTGGCACTTCCTACAGTTACTGGTTTCTTGGAATTGATTAACTGGTCAGTCCATGTGTAAGCCATGGACTCTGGTAATCTGGGAGATTCCTTAAGGAAGGAATAGTTGAGACACTCAGTTCTGGAATGATATGTTTACTGTGATTTTTGCTCATCAGTGTTAAATTCTTCATTTTGGAGAATTTCAGGCAGAGCTCAAGGAATAGGTTATGAAAGTGTTTGGCAATCATAAAATCATTGAGTAATGGCTAAATAGCATAATATTATCCTGACTTTTATAGTATTTAGATAATAAAATTAATAATAAAAATACTGAGGAAGCACAATACATTCCTTGCAGATCCTTAAAGAGATTATTTTCTAAGAACTAGCCAGACATTCGGATATTATTTTAGCACATTTCTCTGGTTGGTAAACAAGGTCTGACAGCACAGAACCGTTCTTAGGCTGATGGTTTTGAAGCTAGCTCTGCTGGTTTGGGGACTGCTGGGGGATTGTGCGACTGTGTTCTTTCCTGGGCGTGTGTCTGTTTAGAACTAATCGGGAATGCAGAGAGGGCCTGTCTCAGCCCTGGTGCTGCTGTGAGTTCATGGACGTGGGTTGCTGGAAGATTCTTCCCTCAGATGCCTACTCCGAAGCTTTACAAAATTGCAGACTCCACCCCATTTTCAAGGGGGTGATCCAGAAGATGTTTTTACTCAGTGATAAGGCTTGGTCTTTTTAGAAGATAGTTCACTTAGTTTTATGCAGATATAATAAGCATTTATACATAGGGAAAGGAAATGAACTTTTTAATGATATTACTTTTTTTCTTAGGATATCTAAACTGGCTCTGTTCCATTCCCTTAACATTTAGTTGTATCTTAGCTCTAGAGAGGCTTCTGTCTTGCCAGTCAGTGCTTTTTCTAATAAGGCTAAGTTATACTACGTTTTGTTTATCTCATGTTTTAGATTGTGGGAAAGAGAACAGTAATTTCTTGTTTCTGCATGTTTATAGCAGAGAGCTGGATCATAGATTCTGGCCTCAGAATTATTTTATTGAGTAAAAGTCAGTATGTTCCTAAGATTCCTGAGGTAAATTATTGGTGTGTGTGTGTGTGTGTGTGTGTGTGTGTGTGTGTATGTGTGTGTGTTTTCTAGTCACTGGACTGGGGATTTTGCAACTGTGATATAATTGTTGGTTTGCTTGTCTAGACACTCATTAGATTGAGTTCTTTAAAGATATAGTTGTGTCCCTTTTTGTCTTCTAGCACCTGGCAAATCAAGATTTTAAAAATATATATGGCTGGATGAAAATTTTACTTGTTTCTAGATTACAATTTAAGTGTCTCTCCCCTATCACATAAAGACAGTTGTAACATGACCCTTTTAAAACTCTTTGTTCCTTTTACTGCTGTATCATCTCTGGGATACGTTTGTGGAAGTGTTTAGTGTCAGTGGAAGTTCTCTTGTCCTGTCAGATGCTGAACATCTGGGGCTGAGTCTAGTGTGGTGATTCACACATAGGAGGCAGCTCTGAACACCTGCTTCTTTAAGTTGATTGGATGGTGGTCCCATTTAGCCATGTGCTCTTCCTTGGTAACTTGTCTAGAGTTGCCAAGTGAAATGAATCACCTAGGCTGGGATCAGACTGCAGGACTTGTGCCTCACGAAGCAGATGATCTTTCAAAATTTCTTCTGTCTGGTTTCTTTTTTGTTTGCAGTTTGTGTGTTGGAGTGCCAGAATTGAGAAGTGTGGAAAGCAGGCCTGGAAATAGTGGGTTAATAGGGAGAGTCAAAGCAAGACGGGAGCCTTTGGGAAGTCATTGTTAACAATGACAGTTGTTAGGAAGGGTTGTGGAGGCAGGGGGACCATATATTCCAGGAAGTTAGTAAAGGGAGGGTAAGATTTGACTTAGTGACAGCACTGGGTAAAGAGATTCTAGTGGGCGGAGAGCTGTTTTGTGTCCAAATAATTCATTGGTGTAAATGGCCGTCTCAAGTGCTATGTCCCAAATGATGATTAGGAACATAAAAGAAAAACACAGGGTAATGGGTTTAGCCCAGTGCCTCAGCTTTTGTCACTGTGTAGCTTGGTTTGAATTGTGAGTCAGTCTCTGACATGTTTATGCAGCCTTTCTCTGTCAGTCTTCAGAGAGTGTCGGTTTTATTGTCAGTACCTGGTGACACCTTCCTTACCTGTGAGTGTGATCTAGAGATGACTTCGCAGTCTTAGACACTAATCTCAACTGGAGAGAGGAGGGGCTTGAAATAACTCCACCCTCCCCCTCTCCCCCTTCCTAATAATTGGTTTGTTTTTACCTACCTATAGGACTTTGAAGCTCAATTTTTTTTCTTAATTGCCTTAAAATATAAATCAAAGAAAATTTTGATTGTTATTTATGATCTTGCTCAATCCCTACTGCTGTCTTCTATTTTTTGAGAGTTTTATTCTTCATGGATAGAGAGATACAGGTACTAAAAATACCCATGGTTTGAATACTTCTGTAATTTAAATTTTTCCAGGATTACTTTTCCTTCTAAATTCATCATTTAGCTATAGATTTTGAAGAAAGAAATACCTTGGAGCTGTATTTTCATCTAGCAGTGTACTCATATTCTAGTTACCACGAGGGAATTTCCACTTGTATAAATGATCTTCATGTCGGAGTGAAAGATGCTCTCAGGGAATGAACTTGTTGAGAATGGCTAGAAAATGCTCAAGTACTCTTGAAATAAACTTCAAGAGAATATTTCGACTTGCGATAAACTTTCATTTCTATTTTAGATTTCAGCTGTAATCATTAGAAACTCTTGGACCTGGTGTGTTATTCAGAGCTTGGTAGATTTTAGTACTGAAGGAAGCTTGTCTTTAGTGTCTAAGCTTGGAGACTTGACACAAGTCCCTCTGTGTCTCGGTGTTGACTTGTATTGTCAGAGCTGGAGGTGACAGTC
The DNA here is from genome assembly GCF_949786415.1 of Peromyscus eremicus. Taxonomy (NCBI): domain Eukaryota; kingdom Metazoa; phylum Chordata; class Mammalia; order Rodentia; family Cricetidae; genus Peromyscus; species Peromyscus eremicus. Next base: position 7,000,063 of record NC_081432.1, on the reverse strand, counting down.
CCATCAGAGTTTGCTTGGGAAGGAGGTCAGAGCCTTAAAGTAGCAGGGACCCCTGGCTGCCTGGGTCTGACACCAGCTCTGCCACTGCTGGACATTACGTCCATCGAGCTTTCGGTGTTTCCACATCTTGTCTGTGATGGTGGCAGTGTTGTACTGTGCTCCGAGGAGTACTATGAGGACTGAGTCAAAGGGATCAGTATTTGTGAAGTGATTGCCACAGTGTCTGTGAAGAATAAGATACTGATCATGTTGTCTGCAGAAAGCCCTAAGTTGTTGCCGCGGTAGCTGTTGAGCATTGCTGTACTTGTTCTGTTTGTCTGGCCGAGTCGCTTCAGTGTTGGCCTTTGCTGTTAGCTACATTTGTTGTCCTCTTCTGGAGTCACTGTGACCTGTCTTCGTTTGTAAACTTCCACAAAACCGATTTACCACCATATCTGCAATGCTGAATTCTTCCTTCCTCTCTTTTCTTTGTGCACCTGGCGATAAGTCTCACTTTTCCCTTCATAGCATTCAGCCAAGTTGTATGTGCACTCTGGGAAACCTGCATAGTTCTCTTACATATGTGTAATATAGTAATGATAGTTTTTAAAAAGCATAGTAGATGCTTAACAAACATCATCTGAGCCTTTACAAAGAACATGTAGGGGACAGGCATTGTTCTCTTAAGAAACTGACATTTAAGCCGGGCGGTGGTGGCGCACGCCTGTAATCCCAGCACTCGGGAGGCAGAGCCAGGCAGATCTCTGTGAGTTCGAGGCCAGCCTGGGCTACCAAGTGAGTTCCAGGAAAAGGCGCAAAGCTACACAGAGAAACCCTGTCTTGAAAAACAAAAACAAAAACAAAAACAAAAACAAAAACAACAACAACAACAACAAAAAAAAAAAACCAAAAAAAAAAAAAAGAAAGAAAAAGAAACTGACATTTAGAAAGAGTAATTTCTTCTGAGTGACATATCCGGTTCCGAGTACTACAGCCTTGGTTTAAATCATGACTTGGTCTCTGAGCATGTTTATGCAGCCTCGTGTTTTTCCATGGAGAGTACCAGTTTTAGGTATCAGTACCTGGAGCCGTTTTCCTTTTCTGTGAAGTGTGATGTGTATAGATGACTTTAAAGTCCCAGACACTAATCTCTCATTGGAGAGAGGAGGGGGCTTAAAATAACTACAATACTGATTCTGGTGACAAGCTTCTGAATTTTCATTAAAACAAAACAACAAAACTCAAGTGATGTTTATTTTCTTTTAAGGTAGGATCCTATTTTCTCAGCTTGAGAAATAGATTCCTCTTGTCTGTCTGTGACTACCAGCAGCTAACACTGGAGCTCTCCTTCTCTTGTCTGAGCAGATATCTGGCCTGTTTGCTGTCCATCTGTCCTCAGTTCCCATGGCAGGTGCAGGTCATCTGATGTGCTGTGTTTGGTCAGCAGACATTAAAGCTGCTAACAGAATGAACTCTGCAGAGAGGATATGTTTGTCCTACCACTTGTGTTTCTAGTGTTAACTGTCTCTTAATGTTCAGTGTCTGGCTCACTATAGATGTGGTAGTGACATTCACTTTGAATGCTGAATGCTATCTTAATCTTGGTGGACAGCCTATATTCCTCATTTCCATAGACTTGCCTATGCAACTTAAAATCAAATGCCGGTACTGGAATCTACTAAAATGCTTAGACGTTCCTTTCCCTCACTAATATAGAATGATTAAAAATAACCACTCCACCACTCTGTTTCTGACTATAGTACCAGAAGAAAACATCGCAACTATGAAGTATGGAGCCCAGGTTGTGAAAGGAGAGCTGAAGTCAGCCTTGTTGGATGGTGACACTCAAAATTATGACTTGGATCATGGATTTTCCAGGCATCCCATCGATGATGACTGCCGCTCTGGCATTGAGATCAAGCTTGGCCAGCCATCCATTATCAACCACATACGCCTCCTCCTGTGGGACCGTGACAGCCGGTGAGGCCTTCCTGTCTCTGAGATGCTGATGTATTTGCTGAAGAGGACCTAACTTTTTGGTCATCTAATTTGTTCCTCTCCCTGACTACTCCTTCATTCACTGGAGAAAGGAGGCAGTTATTGAGAAAGAGAGCACCTTTGTCCTAGGGTTACTATTTCTATGGTGAAATACCACAGCCAAAGCAACTTGGAGAGGAAAGGGTTTATTTGGCTTACACTTCCACATCACAGTTTATAATCAAGGGAAATCAAGACAGGAACTGAAGCAGGGCAGGAACCTGGAAGCAGGAGCTAATGCAGAGGCCCTGGAGGAGTGCTGCTTACTGGCTTGCACCATATGGCTTGCTCAGCTTGTTTTTTTTTTTTATAGGACCCAGGACTACCAGCCCAGGGATGGTACCACCCACAATGGGCTGGGCTCTCCCCCATCAATCACTAATTGAGAAAATGCCTTGCAGCTGTATCTTATGGATGCATTTTTTCAATTGAGGCTCCTTCCTTTCAGTTAACTCTAGCTTGTGTCAAGTTGACATAAGACTATCCAGGACAACCGTTTAACAAGGAAGTGGCCAGAGGAACTGGGAAAGGCTGTTAGATGCTCAATGACCGTCTGCTTTGGTTTTATAGGTTTAAATGGCCTATTTCTTTGTGATCACTCTGCTATTTCTCTTAGTTACTTCTAGGGGAAGAGTTAAAAGTTAGATTTATTTAAAATATCCTTTTTAAAGTTTAAAGTTTTTGGTATTTTATTTTGTGTGTTATGAGTGTTTTGCTTGCTTGTATGTATTGCTCCATGTGCATGCAGTGTTCTCAGAGGCCAGAATAAGTTGATGGATCCCCTAGGACTGGAGTTTCAGATGGTTGTGAGTCACCACATCTGTGCTGGGAATTGAACTTGGGTCCTCTAGAAGAGCAGCCTGTGCTCTTAACCACTGAACCATCTCTGCAGCCCCTTTTTGTCCTCCTTATATACAAGCACTGTATAAGTGGTTATTTTGGAAAATACAGAAATGCATAAAGAAGAAAATAAAAATTGCTGGTAATCTCACCACCACTTATTAAAATTTGTATGTATCTAACTGTGTTTCTTTTTTATCTATCTGTCCGTCTCATACACATATATACATATTACAAAGTCTTCACATAGCTTCACCAAATATAGAGTAGCTATATGGAAAACTTCCCTCTACTTTTAATTTGTCTTCCTTAGGAGGCCGAGTTTCAATACTTTGCCTAGCCTGATCTCAAACTTGGATTCCTTTTGCCACCGTTTCCCGAATTCTGGTGTTACAGATGTGTGTGCCCCACTGCACCTGGCTTTAATTTCATGTTTCAGTTACTACATTTAAAACTCTGTATTAGCTTTGAAATGTTATCTGGCATCCTTCCATATAAGTGAACATTATTTATTGGATTCCTTACTATTGGATATTATGAATACCTTTAAAATACATAGCATCCCATGGCTGAAGAAATTGTCTTTTAGTGCATAGCTAAGTATCCTTGGACTCAAATCACATTGTGAAAGAGATGGGATGGGCTTCAGGCCGTGGCCTGTACCCAGTTTTTCAGCAGCTTTAAGAGTGCTTTCCATTTAGCAACTCTGTCATACTTTGGTCCACTGTGGCTTGTGGTCCATTCGTGGTGGCAGCAATGAGCAGAGCTCAGTGGTCTCTAGTGTTACTTACCTTTAGCCTAAGACCTGCCCAGCCTCTGTGCCTTTTTGGGGCTTGGCCTGTCGGTTCTGTGGTGATAGTGATAAGGCTCACATGGAAGGAAGAGTGTGTCCTGGTAGCACGCTGGTGACCACCTTGGAGTTTTTGGTCATTTGAGCCGTGTTTGAGGAACTCTTTTTAAGGTGAGAGCCAGCATTTGTATATGCAGTGTGTTTTTGTGATCCCTAGGAGATAACTCTGTTTAGTTTTTATTAAGAATATGTTTCATGGGGCTGCAGATATGGCTCAGTAGTTCAGTAGTCCTCTTGTGAAGAGGGCTACAGTTTGATTAGCAGCACCCACATTGGGTGGCTCACAACCACATGTAACTCTAGGTTGGTTGGCCTCTGCAGGCATCTATGCACGCACACACTCATGCTCTAAAATAAATCCTTTAAAAATAGACTCTATTTCCTCACATGTATCTTGGTGGATATTTGGTGCATAATTAACAAAGTGGTTGGAATTAATTAATATTTCTTATTTCCAGAATCCCTGGTTAATAATAGCAATGTAATAATAATTTTATTGCACTTTCATTACTTGTATATGGTAGGCATTCTAAAGGCTTTACATATTTCATTCATCTAATTAATAATGAAATTGGTATAAAAATGATAAAGGAAAAGGTTAGTGTGCTTGAACCTGAAAGAACTGCTTATTGTTTCCATGATGTTAAATATTTATAGGCCACTTTGTTTTAGTATCTATATTACATTCACAGAGGACTTAGCTTTACTGTGTTCTTTTCTCACAACATTGCTAACATTTGAAGTAAAGGTGAAAAATTCAAAATCTTAAGCCAAAAAGCTTCTGATGTGTTGTAAAATTATATCCCACATTCCTGATAACCCAGAGAGGTTCAATAAAAGGTTATAACCAGTTTGAGACTGAGCGATAAAATGAATGGGAGTTGAGGGGACAGCAGAAAATGAGGGGATGACACAAAATAAGCTGACCTTTTCTGGCCACGACTGTGGTTGCAGGCTGACATTTATGGTCACCTAAATCTTCCAAGATTGTTCCTGTTGATATTACAGTACAAGTAATAACTGCATCTCAAATTTAAATTTGGCTCATGACAAGGAAATACAGATTTTTTCAGTATGGGACTAGCATGTAATGTCTGGGGCAGCTGACTGGGGTGGATGATGGGCTGTTTTCATTACAGCCAGGTTATTAGCTGGCAAGTTTCAAGTTGCATCTAGAAGAAACAAGCATTATCTTTGCCCATGTTGTTTATTTTCCAGCAGCCTGCTCTTGAGTGTGGTGTGGTAGGAGACTGAGAGGTGGCTGGAGATAACTGGCCTCTGTGGAGGACCATTCCACTGCTGCACTTTACTTTCCTGCCGAGAAGGGAGGGGGGAGCACCTAGGCCAGGGGCCGTGGAAGGAGGAAAGGGCACTCGCCTGCTTCTCTGTTCTTGTTCCTTCTCTGTTCTACCCGCCCCAACTCTGCTCCTGTTTCCCTGTCTCTCCCTCCCTCCCTTTTGGCGTTATCAATCTGCTAATGTGGCATGGGCAAGGCTTCCTGGCGATGTAAAGAAAAACAATCTTCCATTCCATTCTCAACTAGTTCATCATTTGGTTAAGGCAGAAAGACAAGCTGAGAAGAAATGTCAACATTGGGCAAATGCTACAGTAGAGTGTTTTATACAGCTTTCATTGCTACCTGAATTTGATAAATGTGATTTTGAAACAGGAAATATAATTAGTGAATTCTATATTTGGGTACCTTTTAATATTTTACTTTGGGTTTGTATTGTCACTGTACCATATTTTTTCTTTTTACTTCATAGGTCTTATTCCTACTTTATTGAAGTGTCTATGGATGAACTAGATTGGATCAGAGTGATAGATCATTCACATTACCTATGTCGGTCTTGGCAAAAGTTGTATTTTCCAGCCCGTGTATGCAGGTAAGTACTCATTGTTAATAAATGGTTTTTAATCTTTATTTAAGGACATTTGGAGTTTGGGGAGATTGCTCTCAAAAAACCAAAACCAAAAGGAAAAAAACAACCAACCAAACACAAAAAAGCCTGTAGGGAAAGTTATATCCTTAGTGTGTGGATGCACTGTGGACCTGTCCAGCATGTTCGGTGCTGTGTTTTCCTGCGGAAATGTGGAGACTGTGAAGAAACAGCTAACCCCTGAGAGTTGGAAGTGCTCTTTGCACTCACTGTTGTCTGACGGAGAAGGCAGCTGTGGTTAGACAGTGTTGTTCCTTCACAGCTAGGGAAGAGCTTTCTGAAGGTTTCTGGCAGTGCTCGGAGCCAGGAGAAGAGTTTGGGATGCCTTTGTCCGCACCAGGAGCTGTCATGCGGGGTCTGACAGCAAGTGTTTTAAGGGGGCTGGGCAAAGGCTCAAGGCCAGCTTAGCTGGAAGGGTTTGTCCTCACACCCTTTCTGTCAGTACCAGAGGACTCTGTACCAGCCCCCAGGAAGATTGTTTTAGAGAGTATTGAGAGGTTACTGTTCTAATAGTTTACATTCTTCTTTAGATTAGAACACTTATCTGAACTTTCTGTAGTTCTGCAAAACGTCTAAGTTAATGAAATTGGGAGTTGGAAAAGGTCGTTGAAGTTCCCTGAAAATTATATAGATTTGTTCATTTTTTCCTCTGGACAGAGCCCTCCAATGATAATCTTTCAGGCAAGAGGTTAAAGGCAGAAAATGGTGGGAAGAGAAATGATTGGAAGGCAGAGAAAATGTGAAGCTGGCCCCTCTTACTATCGCCTCACCTGCCTCCCCACATCAGATGTCGTCCACTCTAACTTGTAGTTGTGACTGACATGAAGCGGGTGAGAATGTCCCTGGGTGAGTCACCTCTGTGAGCTCATGGTTAACTCAGCACAAGGATGCCACAAAACCTTTCCACCACTAGTCCATGTTCAGTGTGGGTGTGGCTGGGCGAAGCATTGCTACACAGGGGTCCTCTATGTGAAAATGAAGAAAATCAATTTCATTTCCCTAAGAGGGATGGAAATATTTCAATTCTTTTACCTAGAGGAGTTTTGAATAGATGAAAGTTTTAAAGAGGGACCAGAAATTGAGTTAAGATTCCATATCTCAGAGCTGCCACCAGATACTTGGAGAGAGGGAGCTGTTGAGGAGGAGGAGGAGGAGGAGGAGGAGGAGGAGGAGGAGGAGGAGGAGGAGAAGGAGATCAAATCTACATTGACTCAGGTTGTAATGGTTGAAGCAGATTAAAAAATAAACAGCACGTCATTCTAAGTATTTGACATGGTTGGAAGGATAGCGCATCTGTATGTAATTTGAAACAATAGGAACAGGACTCTTAGAACAAGTTATCATGATTCCAGCTGTTTCAGCCATTGTGCTCCTTCCCTTCACAGCTCCAGCTGGAAAAAGGGAGACCTGCCTTCAGTCAGGCTCTCTAGCTTTTAGAAGTTATGCTTCTCCTTGAGCACTGCTACTTTTCTTCCTGCCTGCCTGCCCTTTACAGTTTCAGAGGGTGAGTCCATGACTCTTGTGGTGAGAGCTTGCAGCATGCAGTCGGGCATGATGCTAGAGTAGTAGCTGAGAGTTTACATCTTTTTCTAGAGCGTGCGTGTATACATACACACCACCTACCCTCACCCCCCCCTCCGACACACTCACCACCCCCACCTACCCACACTCATCCCTGTACCACCTGCATGGATGGCATGAGCTTTTGAAAGCCTAGCCCATTACAAGCCTCCTCCAACAAAGCCACACCTCCTAATCTTTCCCAAACAGTTCTACTAACTGAGGACCAAACGTTCAAATAGATGAGTCTGGGGGGCCATTCTCATTTATACCACCACAGTCTATCAGCTCCAGACTCCAAATCTGAGCAAAGGGGCTCTTAGAGACAGTGATAACAAGAAACGGGAGGCATCTCAGGGTCCATATTAGTAGGAAATTATAACCATTCTAGCACATCTATGACATTTCTTCATAAATCTGTTTCTTGGGTTAGGTTTTTGTTCTAACAGTATTTTAAAATGAATCTAAGAATTAGACTTTATTGACAATTCAGGGATTCTTTGATTTTCCTTCATAATCACTTATTGACTGCTTAAACAATGTTCTAAATGAACTACTCAGGTACTTCACTCTGCAGTTAAATACTTCTTAGCATGGAAGGGTTTGGTTTTTATTGTTAGCTAATTTGTGTATTTGTATGTTCCCCTTGTTCTTTAGTATCCTTTGTGCTTGTTTGGTTTCTGCCTCGGGGAGTGAAATTACAAGCTCTTAGAGGCACGGGGTCTGGATTCTGCATCATCGTACTTTGAATCACTGCTTAGACTGTGCATTGTGTGCACCAGCTGCTCTGTACACAGTGTGGTTTCCTGGTGTAAGGCGCTGGCTGTAATGGTCAGAGGGTAACTCGGCATTGACATGGCGGCATTCACGATTTCATCTTAACAGTGCGGTGCGTTCGTTAGGAGGGTGTGAGTGGTGCAAACTGCCTGAGGAGCCCAGCTCTACATTTTCAATTTGTGTTCTTCAGGAAACTGGATGTGGAGGTTCTTATTGGAGGTTGTGAGTGCTCTGAATGGATGGCAGCTTTGGTCTGTTACACTGAAACTACTTTATGAACTGAGGAGTTGCCAATGCCTACACCTTTCTCTGAGACCAGGCACAAGTGAGTGAGCATTGTGGTCTCAAACTGAGCTGTGGTGTAGACGGAGCTCACTGCAATCCTAGCTTCACCCCCCACACTCGCCATGTGGTAAATCTGTGCCTCCCTCAGCCTGGCACCCACACCCATCAAGCACGGGAACAGCACTCTCGTGGGAACTTTGCTTTGATAGTTAAATGACAAGTACTGAGCTTGATGTCTGGTTGAAAGTAGAGACTCATAAATAGGAGATTTATTTTATTTTTGTCCACTTTTGGAGAATCTGAACTGTTGTTTGATCATCAGAGAAGGTCCTGTCTTTGGCACGGTGGCTTTTATTAAGACTACTATGCCTTTTCTTGGCAGCCAAGCCTTCAGAGTACTTCCCTGTACTATCAGGCCACACATCGCAATCCCAGACCTCCCGCAAACGGTATATCAATAACTAATAATTTGCCCATTTTTGAATGTTTATAGCAGTTTTTGTGTATTTTGATTCTGGTGCGTGTGTGTGTGTGTGTGTGTGTGTGTATGTGTGTGTGTGTGTGTGTGTGTAATCATTAAGTCTGCTTTTCCAATGCCTTGTTTAGTGTAATCCAGGCAGCATTCACCTTGCACAATAGTAGATTGTGTCTACTGGCAATAAGATAGCGCCAGGCCACAGTGATCTTTTCAACCATGATGAATGGAGAGAAATGATCAACTCTTTCTTTCTGGACCCTTGCCAGGAATCCAGAAGTGTCTGAAGTGGGGGCTGTTGTATGTGGCCAGAAGCTTAGACTAATAGTCTCCCCATCCTTAACCCTTAGCTGGAGGTGAAGAAAAGTGACTTGCAGTTTATGTGCAATCTTCATCCTCAGAGCAAACCATACTATGTCATTTGTAAGAACTTTGCATTGATATAGACGTGTGTGTGTGTGTGTGTGTGTGTGTGTGTGTGTGTGTGTGTGTTTGTTTTCTTTTGTGTGCTGTGTGATTTGGTATTAGGTTTTAGTGTTATATTGATGCTTTTTTGCCAGATAGAATTTAACATTTTCAAAAAAGGTAGTCAGATCATGTTTTGAAATTATTTCTAGTTTTATATCTTGTTTAGAAAGGTATTCCTCAATCCAATGCTAAAGAATGCTGTATATTTTTTTTTACTCCTTTAAAAACTACTTATAATCAAATAGTCAATTCAGGCAGACAGAGGAGAGAGGTGGTTTAGGTTGGGACAGTTAACTTAGGATCATTCATTTAACAGTGATTGCCTACCATCCTGATGAGACAGGCCTTGTTTCTATGTGCTGAATTCTAGTGTATACTTGACTCCTCACAGTGATTTCCTTTGATTCCTGTTGACTGTTTGAATTACTGTTGTTTCCCTTCCTATTTTCTTAGAGTGAGAAATTATAACGTGCCAAATATGTCACAGAAGAAGGAAAGGGTGTTGCAGAACATCTGCCAGTCTGCCTTTCTAGTCTCAGGGGTTACATTAGAGGCCTTCAGTGATGATAAACATCTCACTAGAGGGGCTCTGTTTTCACTCAGAAAAGGAATTTAGGTATGCCTCACCAGCTCAGGAAATCAGTCCTCTTCATTTGGTCATCCACCACTTAATTCATTCAGCAAATAAGCACCTACTTTGTGCTATGCATTGCACTTGATCCTGAGATTGTAACTCTGATGGATGGTAGGGTTTCTGCATTTGGCCATTGGGGGAGGCGTATGCACAAATTTATAAGTACATGTTGTCAAGATGGCACTATGATAACAAGGATCAGTGGGAGCAGGTATGCATTTTTAAGTAAGGTTGCCAGGGTGGTGGTGGTGTACGCCGAGGTATGGGAAATGACATCATCTGGGCTATGCTTTGGACATCCAGGCTTTCTTGGGTATATGGTGAATGCTGCTCATGTAGTTGGTCTTCTGTAGGAAGCCTCATTAGATGTGTACTAAAACTGTACCATTTGTTGGCATGAGGCACTTGAATCTCTTTTATTGCTACCCTACATTTCAGTTCACCCTCATCCCTGCTGTCATTAGCTACAGCATTTCCCTCACTCGTTCTCATTAGATTATAGTACCTACACAGGGCTGCAGGTCTAGGAGAGAGAGAGAACCGATGAGAAAAGAAGCATTTCTATTTATGGAGACATTCTCTCCTGCCATGCTAATGGTGCGTGGATGCATGCATGCCTTTGTTCACCCCTCCCCCACCCCCTCACTGGGCACAGATAACATTTATTTACTTTTAAAGGCAAACACTGGCATAATTGAGCAGTTCGGCCGGAGGCTTTAGATTCCTAGTCCCTTATGCTGAGCCTTTACTCTCCTCATGGGGTCAGAAAACTCAAGCATTTGAGAAATGCTCTATTTAAGATGTAAAAGAAATGGGAAGGGTTCCACTTTAAAGAAGTCGCTGTTTTAGCAAACACTGAGTTTGAATTGTTCCTTTACTTAAAACTTTGATATCATAATTGAACTAGCACAGAACAACCTACAGAGAGAGGAGCATTCTTTTTTCTAAGAATGCAAAGCAAAAGGTAGCCACATGGTGTCACTAAATTATAACAGTTTTACTTAGAGCCGAAGAGACTTTGAAATGATTTTTAAAATAAAACCGTATTTAAATATATTGTTCTGAGGTCTGTGATTTGTGAAATAACATGTGAACTATTTGTAGTGTTTGAGTCTCCTACTGATGGGAAGTATTAATTATGCCCAGAGTCCGTGGATGTCCACTTTGTGCCAACAAGCTCAGGAGTCGTCATCTGCAAAGCAGACAGGCCATGTGGGCTTCTCTAGTACAGTTGTTCCAGCTTCTTACAAATAAGGTTTTCAGGCCTTCTTTTGGAACTTTGAAATCAATAAAAGAGTAACAGATCCACTGACTGTGTATGAGGAGTCAAGAACAGGAGGGATGAGGGAGGGAGTTAGAGGGCTGGGGCGGCTGGAAAGGGAGCAGCCCGATGTGTATGGAGCACTTGTGGACCAGCCGCACTTTATTCCTCGTCTGATTCTCACAGTAGCTCATGGGAGGAGAACGGATTCCATTGCTGTACAGATGCAGAACTTGAGCGTGGGAAATCTGAGCTTTTAACCAAAGGGTCTGACTCCGTGTCATATGCTGCCATTACTGGGAGTGGGGAGGTGCAGAAGCAGCTCTCACTGCATCTGCAGCATGGTGGGAGCACGTTAACATGCACAAGTCCTTGGATTCAACCTCCAGAATAAACAACAGACCAGATCAAACCTAGCAAAACAAAAGGAACAGCCCTCCTTTAGAGTTACAGGACACAGGAGCCAGAAGCCTCTGCTGCCCTTTTGGGGCGAATTCTCCCACTGAGTGACATCTCTTTCCTACCCCTGTGGGAAGAGCAGTTTCCAGGAGTACTTCAGGAGGCTTACTGTTACCAAAGGCTGCTCTGTTCCAGCTGGTCACAGCCAGAGTGTACAAGCTCACGCTTGCTAATGATGATGAGCAATTGAAGAAGTTTTGTTGTTGTTTTTTTTTTTTTAATGCTCTAAAGAGCGTTTGGCAATCCATGTTGTAGGCGTACTTTGTCAGTTTGTCAATAGAGCTTTCAATTTTTCTGCCCCTTGGTTCTTCCTAAGATCATTTCAGGCTTTGTTATCGTAGAGCGAACCTGGTGTTCTTACTTCCTGGTTTGTTTTGCTTCAGCTGTATTTAGAAACAAGCAACGTATATTATGAAATCTCTTTCCACAAGATCTCTTCACATCCTGAGTTGCCTTTTTTAAGTTGAGAAATTATTTATTATTTTCACCTAGAATCCTCTTATTAGAGTTAAAAAAAGCCCACATACAGCAAAACCAAACAACAACAACAAAAAAAAAACCCAAACACTGTGCTTTATTTTCAGTAAGACCTTTGAGAATGGCTGTTTATGTGTGTTATTCAGCTGAATCCAGGCCTTTTGTTTTATGTTGTTGGTTTAAAGGATAACGTTTGAGCTCTTTTTGTATATAATGGGGGGTTGGAACATGAGAAAATAGATCAGGGTTGTCCTTTTCATTTGCATTTTGTTTTGTAATTTTAGAGAGCATTAGCAAGCTCATTGCATGAAGAGGATTCTAATGGCATTAATAACCTGTTATTACCACAAATACCAGTTGCTGGTTTTCATTATGGAAGGGCAAGAGCTAGATTTTGTTATGTTTGCAGTGTCTTCCCAAGCAGTTAGGTTGGTACCTCCCTGATCAGTCCCTTACATCCTTTTTCATGATTTACCCCTACCAATATGCATTTACTTCACTGCTAAAGATTTATCTATTCAGACATTCACTTGATACCATTTGTGGGAGGCGCCTACGTCAGATGGCAAGATACAGTTGTTTAAAGAGACTCATGATGTAATGGAGATGACAGTCTACTAAAAGTGGATAAAGTTGTGCTGAAGAGATGCCTCAGTGGATTATGGTACTTGCTGCCAAGCCTGATGACCTGACTTTGATCCCCAAGTCCCACATGGTAGCAGGAGAGAGCCAACCCCTGCAAGTGTTCCTCTGACCTCTACACATGCACCACGACATGCATTTAGGACCCCAATAAATTAATAAATGTAAGAAATTAAAAAATATACAAGGTACAAGACCATAGTGATAGAGGATCCTCCTGTGGGGAGGATTTGAACTGAGTCTTAGAAGACCAAGGCTCTGTGTACTCAGACCACTGAAAGGCAGGCTCTGCAGTGCACGCAGTTCTCCATTGTGTCTTCTTTTTCTCTAGTTTCATCCCCAGTGCCCACCATACCACTCAGCTTCATTTTCAAGATCAGAGGACATATGGGAGTGGCACTCTTTCATGTTACCTTGTATAACTCTGTAGATACTTAGAATTTACTTGGTTTTATTTAAAGTTATGTTTTTGAATTCTTCTCGTATAGGTAAAGTTTTCTCTATAAAGAACTCTAAACTGGATTAATTTTCAGAGAATAGTAAAAATTTCTGAGAACTGAAGAACGTCTCTTTTTTGGAGCCAAAATTCGACCTGGTGTGTGTGTGTGTGTGTGTGTGTGTGTGTGTGTGTGTGTGTGTGTGTTAGAGAAAAAAAAATTACCGTTCATAAGCACATCACTGTGGTGTGTGCTGTGTGGGAATGTGAACATACATGTTCATACGTGAGACTTCCTTCTCCCAGAACTTATTAATGTAACTCAGGAAATTGAACCAGCAAAGAGATAGCAAAATATTCGGCATGGACAGTGTTGCTGTTGAGTAGAGGGCAGAGGAGGAGTGAAGGCAAGCGGCCCAGAGGACTGGGCTCCTGAGTGGTTAGCCAGGGACCTCTAACATGGGAAACAGAGACAGTAGAGATGGAGGAACCTGGGAGCCAGAACACACCAAAATGCAGCTTGTGGGGAGGGAGGAGTTTCCAAGGCTGTTAACTCAGCATGTGGGTGGATAAGAAAATGGTGTCAGTGGTGAGTAAGGCTTGGGGTGAGGAGGCTGGAGGGACAGCCAGGACACAAACTTAGGTGCTGCGCTGCTGTGCACAACAGTCACCTCCTGTCCTGCTTGCTTTGGATATAGTAATCCAGAGGGGATGTTGGAGGCTGGCAATTCTCTCAGTGGAGAGCTAGGGCTGTGTACATTCAGATGTCACCCACTTTGCCTAGCAGTGATTGCTCTGACCTTTAATATTTATAGCTTGAGTGGCCCAGTGTACCCATCAATTACATAACATACCCTGTGCACTCATCTAATTATTTTATGGTTCCTGGGCCTTGCTTTACATTCCTTTAGGGGAGTACTCATCAGGTATTTGATACTTCTTAACCCTCTTAACATTCTTGAATACAGCTGCCTGAATAATAATAGATTTTTCTGGAAAATACTCTTAACATTTCTGTCCCCCTCCTCATTGTTAGAAAGAGATACTAGGAAACAAGATTTTTAATATTCCATCTCACAGAAGTCTGTTTAAAGAGAAATATGCATACAAGTCCCATGGTTAATAAAATGATCAGCACTGTCTTGGTGATGATTATAAATGGCACAAGTTCCCTGGATCAGGGTGCTCTCTGTGGATACAAGGTTAGCTCAGGGGACAGCGGACCAGCGGTAAAACCAGATTGCTTGTCGGCTGCCAGAAATTCTGGGCAGAGTGCCAGGCTTGGTTCACCTTCTAGAAATTCATCTCCCAGTATGAAAATAGAGGGCTGGATCCCTGCAAGGAACAGTCGCAGCAGGAGCACTTAGACGCCTTCAGCCCAAGTGCTGCAGAGGACGGTGGGGAGCAGAGCAGTGGACTTGGTGTCTGACCTCAGTCATGAGCGGCAGGATTTTCCTTAGCAGCTTTCCTTCATTATGCTTCAAATTATAATTTCATAAGTTAATAATTGTTCTTCCAAATAATGTGGGTCATATGTACACACGATCTGTTCTGTCTGATGGGAAGCTATAGGTTTAATTTTGGATAGTCATAGAAATTCTTTGCACATTATAAAGCTATTAGGACGTAACAGCTGTTTTAGTTCATTTCACCCTGCAAAAGAAATGTGATGCAGACTAAAATGATCAGTAATTATGTATTTTGAAAGCTAAACCTCCAGTTATAGAAAGAGCTCATTTACACATTAGATGCTGATAAAAAATACAGTATGCTGTGAGTTTCCAAGTTAGTGTTATCTCCTGCCTAAGCCTATGAAAGCAAATCTGTGCCAAGAAACATTTTTCCTTCTTTGAAATCCTCCTTTGCATTGCCCATTGTAACTGTGGAGTTGCAAATCAATAGTAAGGGAAAGCTGCTTGATATTTGTCTAAAGGAAAGAAATGAGAGGGGTTGTTTGAGGGAGTAGGACTTAGGGGGTTTATTTGTGTCTGCTGATCAGTGCCTACCATCTGCCCTGCAGTTAATGTTGGAGAAGCATGTGTGCAGCTCCTGGTTCTGAACAGATGATGTGCATGGTTTGTTGAAATAGATGTGCATTCTGGGTGTGTGTGTGTGTGTGTACCTACAGTGCTTAAAATCACACTTGAAGTGTAAAACAGATAATGAGGCTCCATTTGGGGCTAATTTGCATATTCAGCTCTTATACCTAAAACAAAGGACTGCAACAACACTGATTTTCTTTTCTACTTTAGATCAGCACTAACCAGCTGCCAACAAATATTTTGATTAAACACTTTTCTTTATTGGAGAACTTTGGGCCATGTTCTTTGTGTAAACACATTGTTTTCTGTGATTTCAAGGGACAAATTTTCAGTGTGATTCATGGATGTATCACACCATAACCTGTCAAACAAAAAGTATTTTTCTGTAAGCTTCCATTTTACCATTGATTTCCCTAGGGTAAGAGCAATATTTCAACTCATGATATTTGGTTGCAATAAAGGTGGTAGATGTATAAGCCTACTTTAAAGAAACTAAAAAACTTAAGGAATGATTCATAAACTTGACTATTCCATGAGATTTTAAAAGAAGACTTATTACTGGGCAGTGGTGGCACATGCCATTAATCCTAGCACCCAGGAAACAGAGGCAGGTGGATCTCTGTGAGTTTAGGCCAGCCTGGTCTACAAAGTGAGTTCCAGGGCAGCCAGAACTATACAGAGAAACCCTGTTTGAAAAAAGCCAAAAAACCAAACAACAAAAAAAGAGTTATTAGTTTTTCTAATAAATTTAAAATCTTTTGATACATATTCATTACAATATATAGTGTATATTGTCTTTTTTCTAAGTATAGTCATACAGAAATGTGTTATTTATAAAAATGGTATTTAGTGTGCAAAGAACCTTCGGAAAACCATTCAGACATCCTCAGCCGCCAGGGAATTAAAGCTGTTTTGCCATTCCATCTCATCTCAGTCAGAATTGCTTCAGCAAGACAATGAATGAGGACATAGGGCACGAGGAATCCTTATATACTGCTAGTGGGAGTGGAAACATGGAAGTCAGTGGAGAGGTTCCTTTAGGAACCAGAGCAGACTGTCCTGTGGACCAGCTAAAATGCTCTTGGTTAGGCACCCAGAAGACTCAAAGTCAGGGTAGCACAGAGATACTCGCACATTCCTGTTTATTGTTAAATTATGACACAGCAGCTAAGAAATGGAACCAGCCTAGATGCCAGTGCAACCAACGGATGAATGAGTAAGGAAATGGGGGATGTAATGCAGTGGAATTTTATTTGCCTGTAAAGAATGAAGTCAGGACATTTGCAGAAAAATGTATGTAATTGGAAGTCCTGTTGAACAAAATAAACTGGAGTCAGAAAGAAAAATATTGTGTTTATTCTCTCAGACATAAACTTATGTATGTGGGTAGGACATTAAAGTAGAAAGGACCATGAATGGAAGAGGGCATCTTGAGAAGGAGGAGGAGGAGAAAGAAGGTTCTGGAGTGCGTGTAACATATGAAAGCACATATGGAAGAAGGGGGACCAGTAAAAGGGACAATGGGACAGAGTGGAGCAGAGAGAGGGGAGAGGAGTAATAACTAGGCAGAACAGCACACATGACAGTCGGTGTAGGGAGAAGAGCCCATGGTGGAACCTGCTAGTCTGAAAGATAACTTCGAAAGTACTTTTTCACAGAAAAATGGCATTTAGCTAGTATATCCTATTTGAAACCTTGCCACTATCTTGTCATTGTGGCTGTCCTGTTACTACATAAAAATCTGATTTATCTCTTTTAACAGTAGCAGAATATATTAACTGTATTAGTATTAACAATTTATCCGTTGAAAGACCTTTAAGGTGTTTCTAGGTTTACAGTGATAGGACAGTAAGCCTTCCGAGTCATTTGATTATCTGTAGGGAAGCAGTGTCAAAGGGTTATGCTCATGTTAAAGGTCCCACCCACAAGCACTGTGGTGGAGTGTCTTCCTAGCAGTGTATAGTAGCATATCTTTTTCCATATCCTTTTCAATAGGAGGTATTACTATTTAATTTTATCAAAATGGTAAGCAAGTCATGGTCTGCTGTTGGGCATGGTGGCCAGTGCCTGTGGTACCAGCACTCAGGAGGCTGAAGCTAGAGGATGCTTCCTGGGCTATGGAGTCAGCTCCAGATCAGTCTGGGCTACAGAGTGGGGTCTTGTTACCCATTTGTTTTATTGCACTGGCTATTTATAAATTTAAACTGCTATTAATCTGTTTGTTGATTGGTGTTATGATTAGGGTGTGGTGACCCAGTGTTTTGAAGGTTTTGGCCCCAGTGCAGCAAATATTCAGAGTTGGGGCTCCTGGAAGGTGATTACATCATGAGGTCTTTCATAATGTGTGATGTGTTTATTGGGAAGTGCTAGAAACAGAAAGAACTGGGGCCAGTTGTGGGGAGTGGGGACCTGGGGCGAGCCCTGGAAAAGTCTGTCTTGTCTGTAGTAGTTCACTTCTCTCTGTGCTTCTTGCCACCATGCAGTAGAGTAGTCTTCGCCCTGCTTCTGCTGGTTGATCTGTAGCAGTTCTGCTCTGACATAACCCCCCGCCCCCCAACAGGCCCAGAAACAGTAGATTTAGTCCATCATGGACTGAAATGACTGAAACCATGAGTCAAAGAAAACCTTGGTGCTTTCTGTCAACTGTCTCAACTATCTTACTACAGTGGGTATCGCATGACTAACACAACATTTTCATAGAAAAGAAATCGATGTGTTGGCCTGGAAGGATGGGATGAGTTTTGCGCAAATGATTTTAAGGTTTTTCCCATGAGGACCCCTTCTAGGACAGTAGTTCTCAACTAGGGCACATTTGCCTCTCTGTGTTCAATTGGCAGGGTCTGGGGATCCTTCTGAAGGAGAAGGTATTGCTAGATTGTAGTGATTAGAAGCAAGACTGAAAGACATCCTGTAGTGCATTAGACAGCTCCACAACAACCCAAGGCCAAGAAACTCACTTAGGGGAAGTCGCACTAATCGGTGTTGAGTTAGCATCTATGTTTAAAATGGGGAGAAAGAGGAACTCTGAAAGCTATTTCAAAGTAAAAGTCATTGTCAGGTGATGACTGACTGAATACAGAGAAGAAATAAATTGAATCAAAGAAAGGTGTGGTTCCAAGGAGGAGGGCCAGTTTGTCAATGGCTGAGAAATCACATAGGAAAGAAGCTGAGTCACAGTGCTGCCAGCAGTGCGTTGTTCACTGGGACAGCAGGACACTGGTGGCAGATGCCAGATAGAGTGGGTTAGAGAAGAAAATGTGCACCATTATACCATGACTTATGAATATGTCCATTCAGCCAGCGGTCATTGGCTGGTAAAGTGTGTTCAAAGAAAACCTATGTGAGGATGCTTCCTGCCTTAGTGTTTATAACACCAATAACACAATGACTGCAATACCCATCAGTAAGAAAGGCATTAAGATAATTGTGTAGTATACAGCCAGGTGCATGAGGTCCCAGCTCGTAGGAGGCAGAGGCAAGAGTTTGAGGCTAGCCTGAGCTATAGGGCAAGACCCAGCCTAAAAAATGAGTAATACTGCTGAGTGATGGTGGCCCATACCTTTAATCCCAGCACTTGGGAGGCAGAAGCAGGCGGACCTCTGTGAGTTCAAGACCAGCCTGGGCTACAGAGTGAGTTCTAGGAAAGGCGCACAGCCACCCAGAGAAACCCTGTCTCAAAAAAAAAACAACAAACAAAAAAATGAATAATACTTGTATCCCTATAAATTCCTGTAGAGATTATCATAAAAATGGTTATACAGGTTAATTACATATTATAGATAGTATTAGTTATACTTTTGTCAGTAACCTTATATATATAAAAGAGTTTATGTGGAATTATGTGAACAAAGTGATATGGATACATACCAAACTTTGATATTGATAACTTTAGGAACATGACAACGAGCTAAGAAAAAGGGGAACACAGTAGCAGGACTTTACCTGTCTTTGGTTATACTTGCTATATCATTTGTATGTGTGTGTGTGTGTAGTTGCACCTGCATATGCATGCTGTCTTAATCAGTGTTCTACTGCTGTGAAGAGACATCATGATCACACAACTCTTACAAAGGAAAATATTTAATTGGGCCTGGCCTACAGTTTCAGAGGTTTAGTCTATTATCATTATGGCAGAAAGCATGGCAACATGCAGGAAGACATGGTGCTGGAGAAGGAATTGAGAGTTCTACCTCTGATTTCGCAGGCAGCAGGAAGAGAAGAGAGACGGGGGCTGGCTTGAGCATTTGAAACCTCAAGGTCCACCTCCAGTGACATACTTCCTCTAACAAGGCCATACCTCCTAATCTCCCATCAAGTAGCACCACATCCTAATGACCAAGCTTTCAAATCTGCAATTCTTTGGGGGCCGTTCCTATTCAAACTACCTTGGAGATTGAAGCTAGGGTCTTGTGCATGCTTGTCAAGCACTTTACCACTGAGCTGCATCTTCAGCCCTCATTATTTTTAATTTAAAAGGGAGTTGAATTTTAAAATGTTCTGAGAGGTGAGGTGATAGAAAAAGAAAAGTCAATAATTTTTTGAGAAACTGTTCTGGGAAGGTCAAGAATACAGCCTGGAAGCTGGACATGTATGCATGTGGTATTGATGATCATGGGGCCAGGGAAAGGATCCAGGAAGCTGAGGTTGAGGTAGGGAGAAAGATAGCCAGTAGAATAAGATCTGCTAACATTTTGTGTAATGGGCACAGAGAAGAGGGTAAATACGGTTCTAGATGGTGCAGGCCAAGCAGCTGGTTTCTGATTTCCTTCATACTCGGGGACAGCCATCACCCGAGCGAGAGTGCCCGAAGGTGGGACTCTACCAGATAAGGAAAGGTAGGAACAAGTGGCTGTAGGCTGAGGGAGAGTTTCCCTGGGAACTGTCGACTGTCAGGCAGGGTTGGCTGTCCATCTGAGGCTGGTAAGCGCGGGTTTGCAGCAGTCATTTCTTCTTGTGGAACCCAGCCACTCAGGCTCAGAAGCAAGTGGGTGGTGCTTCACAGAGTGGAGTGTGGCTGGTCCAGCGCATAGGAGGCGGCAAAGGCGACAGAGTGCAGAGCATCTGCAAAGGCTTGGAGAGCGAATCTCGAGTTACCGTGGGGATGCTAACAGTCTGTCCACAGCCAGGCTCCGTTGTTTTCTAGTTGGTTTGTAGCTCTTGGAAACGGAGATCCTGGGACTTTGAGTAGAAACAAAGGGAAACCTTTGCATATACTTAGCATCTGCAAAGGAAGGGAACTAAGAAAAGTAGGTCTAACTAAAGTTGAGAGTATAGCCAAAAGCCTGCTGCACCATGATCCTCATCCCACCGCTAAGGATGGTAGAGGTTTGCAGGTTCCCAAATGCTTGATCAGTTGAGAGGTTATTGTCAACCTTGGCATGGACTGCTACTCACTGTTCGACTTGCTTACACTGTCCTTATAGTTTATGGTGTCATCTTAGAGAAGAATACATAGCCACACATAGACATCCTTGGAACAGACCTTAGGACCATAGTTTATTACTGTCATGCAGTTTTAAATACACCTTCAGAATCTGGGTCTGAGGAGTCTGATTTGCACATTGATCTTTGGAGGTCTAGGGCTCATTCTTTTATTTTTCTGTTTTCTAAGACAGGGTCTCACTATGTAATCCAGGCTGGCTTTGAAACTCGTGATCCTCATGCCTCAGCCTTATCTGCGTCATCATGCTTGGTGTTCTTAAGCTGGTCTTCTTGTTGGTTTTTAAATGTAAGGCACTGTCCTTTCCATCTTTATCACGACACTATCTCCACGCATGTGTGTCTTCAGTGCTAATACAGTTGTATTCTGGACTTCTGTGTTATGAAGAATAACTCTTACTGCAGGATGATCAAATTCCCTCCCTGCCTTTGGCCATCCTGCCCACTTTATAATTGAAGGGTAGTATCTATCTACTATTTAATTTTTTAAAAGTGTATTATATCATCAGTAGGTTGCATTCAGGCAGTTGCCAAATATACATTTAGATGCTTAAATTAATAAGTTGGGATTTAAATTTTGCTGCTGTAGTTAGAATGGTGCCCATACAAGTCATTTATGCTATCAGAGAGCAAGATCCTTACAGGCATTGTTTGCCTCAGTCTGTGAGTACTGCCATGGCAGGCCGTGGAGATAGGATGAAAAGGTAGCATGCTCGGGTGTGCTTCTAACCTCAGAAACAGCTCTGGTCCAAGAAAACAGGAACATTTCCGTGCTATCAGTGGCTTTCATGTGTGGGTGCATTACCTCACACTGCACAGTCTCAGAGATTTCATAGGAGGCGGCAGTCATCGTAGTATAAAAATGTTCACGAATGAACTGTCCATATGTAAAATTAATTCTCGCTCAAATACTGATCCCTGAGGAGGAATACCGTTGTCTGTCCCGTCAGGCACCATGCTTCACTGGTGGTTGGGAACATGTAAACTCAGTACTCAATTATAAGATTAGATGGCAGCTTTTTAGAAAGTTCAGGAAATGAAGACTTTGAAGTTAAGGAAATTGAAGTTCCAGAACTGCCAGGCTCACACACAGAGCCATTGTTAGAACAATCCCTGGCAGTGCCAGACCAGCAAACAGAGAAAAAGAGATGAAGCTACCAAACCAATGGAATGTATGTGTTTCAAGAGAGGGAGCAGATGATTAAAAATTTAGAGAATATTGATGCTATCCAGTAGTTTTCAAAGAGTATTCCTCACTGTAATTGTGCCAGGAAATGGTGTGAAGACTATTTCAGGGTGTGTATCAGCCACTTACTGCTACCATTTGGGTTAACACACAGATGCATTCATTACTTTTTTCCTGTCAAATAGAAGATAAACTATACTTGAATCTCAGTTTTTAACTTCCCAAAGTCCTTTTCCACATTCACAATTAAATTTGACCTTGATTTTAAGAGAGTTCTCTTTTAGTGTTGGTTTTCAGATAACTATTCTAGAATAATAGGAACTGCCCTCTAATGGTTATATGCTTGTTTTCTGAGTCTGTATGTCTTCTTTGTCCGGTTTTGCTGGTAATAAACAGCAGCAACAAACACTGATGTGGCCAGTTTAGAAGTCGAATTGAGTCAAACTGTCTTGTAATCACTGAGCCAGAGAAACAGACTGTGTTAAGCAATAGTCTCTTCCAGAAGAATGACCAACCCGTAGATTCTACTTTTATCTTGGAGAAAGGACTTACAATCACTTGTTAAATGAGAAGACATTGCATCAATACATATTCCAGTTGAGGGGTGTTTTCTAAAGCCTTTGTTTCTTTGTCCAGAGATGAGATTTTACTCAGATTTCAAGATGAGTATATTGGAGCTTCCTAATCCATTTGAAATGGAAAACGTGTCTGCAGCTTTCCCAGCCTTCATTTGGTCACTGGTAGACTGGTAGATCCAGCCTGTCTGTCAAGAGTGGAGTCTAACACACCTGGCTGCTTGCTGTTTTCAATCCAGCCACGGCTCTGGAAGCCCGGGGATGACATTTCTTTTTGGAATTTTTTTTCAAGTCTTAGAGTCTGGGGAAATACCCCAAGGTTATGGTGTTGTCAGAGAATTTATTGTTTTGGGAGTTTTGAAATATGTATAAAAGAACCTATATTGGTTGAAACTGTAATACACAGTGGATTATCTGGTAGCTTCCAACAATATGCAAG
This sequence comes from Peromyscus eremicus, assembly GCF_949786415.1. Taxonomy (NCBI): domain Eukaryota; kingdom Metazoa; phylum Chordata; class Mammalia; order Rodentia; family Cricetidae; genus Peromyscus; species Peromyscus eremicus. Next base: position 6,977,262 of record NC_081432.1, on the reverse strand, counting down.
TTGTGTTTTAACAAAATCAGATTTTTTTTAAGATGTAAAAAGTTAATGTGTACCTTAAAGCCATTCTCTAAATAGCACTCATTCATTATGGTGCACATTTACATTCATGCTTCCCTTGAACTTAGGCTAGAATATTTATCTGTGCAATTGAAGTGGCAACACGTTAGTTAAGTGCATAATTTAAAGTTGCTGGCATCTCCATTCATTTTTCTTTTATTGGAAAAGTTTATCCCCCTGAGAAAGGTTGAACTAGTCATTGGGTACTTTGGATAAGTTCCTTGTGCTGAGGACAAGACAATAGCAGGATCCGTGGAGCTTTCTCGGGCACCTGTGTAATGGGCACAAAATCACTCTCGTCATAGCTGTGTGCTCGCTTTTCAGTGGGAAGTATGATGTGTGACTGACACTCCATTTTATGGCAAGACACGTGCTTGTCTAGCAAGCTAACCACAGGTGGTGGTGGTTCTTTTTTTTTTTTTTTGGTTTTTGAGATAGGGTTTTTCTGTGTAGCGTTGCGCCTTTCCTGGAACTTGCTCTGTAGACCAGGCTGGTTTTAAACTCAGATCTGCCTGCCTCTGCCTCCCGAGTGCTGGAATTAAAGGCGTGTGCCATCATAGGTTTTAATTTCTATTGCTCCAAGGATTTTACTCTGAAATTCACCTGCTTAGAAACAGAAAAAATTCAGTATTCTATAGTTTGTATGGTTAAGAATGCATTTCATCAAAATAGACCATCTGTTTCTTGTTTTCCTTTTCTTCCAAGAGATCAATACATTAATATATTTACTGTACTTTCCCCTTTTAACTTCTATCTAATTACCTTAAAGACACAAAGTTTTTAGACCAGATATTTCAAAAACTTAAAATGTATATAATCAAGCAAGAACCTCTTGAAACTCAGGATGTCACATATGCAGTAAAATTTTAGAAAATGTTGAAGTTATCTGTAACTCTGGTGTTTTATGTGAGATTGTAAAACTGCAGAACTATGCTCTCAGGCTGGAATTACATTTAGCTAATGCTATGAAAAGAGACAGAGTTTTGAGAACATTTCTTGGAGAGTTTTGACCTTACTCTCAACGAAGGTGAAAAGAGATGAAGATTAAAAGGAATTATGTGGTTAAGGAGGAGAGGGAGGGCGATGGGTGCAGGAGGGAGCGGCAGAGGCATTTCTGCTCTCTCTACTTGACTACACTGCTGTCTTATTTCCTCGTACACACAGCTGCCTCTCAGTGCCTGGTAAACTGGTTCCCAGTACCGCCAGTATTTACCCCAGGAATGACTAGATCTCTTTTAGGCAAAGCAGCCCTGTTATCTCCAGTCTAAACTCACACAAACATGTTTTTATTAAAATCTCCATGCTGCTATCAGAGTTTTACCCTAGATGAAGGGGACTTTTGCAAACTACACATTGGCAGTATTCATTCCCTCCCTCTCTCCGTCTGTCCGTCCAAATGTATCTATCTGTTAGGACCTGTTCTCTGAAGCTTGCCGTCTATGGGCTAGGGATGTAACCCATAAGGAATTTGGAGTCCATTGACTTTTTCATGCCCAGACCCCTAAAGATTTCAGCATAATAAAGAACACAAACAACTTTAGAAGACAGTTTTGCTTATGGGACTAAAAATCTTCTGTGACATATGAAACAGTTACATATATGTCATAGATGTATCAGAATGAAATGTGCCCAAGAGTTTTGTGATTCAAGCTAAACAGATTATTATTGTTTCTTTTGTCCTGCCTTTAAACTTTCGTAGTTATAGCTGTTTCTGTTCTCTATGCATTAAGTGCTGGGCAAATATTTGTGTTTATAATTATTTCAGAGTGGGCTAACTTGCTGCTTGATGGTGGTCGTGGTCCTTCATCTGAATCCTAAAGGAAATAATTCCTGTGGACGATTTTTTTCATACGAGGACTTTAATTCTTTGCTTACCCCAAGTTTGTTAGTAAATTGATTCAGAGTCTGTCACATTTCTTTGTCACTACACATTTTTTAATTTATTTATTTTTATTTTATGTACATTGGTGTGTAGCAGGAATCTCACCTGGCCAACTTCTCAGCTGATCTTGTTTCCTCAGACTGGAAGCTTCTGTGTCCTCATCCCCATGGCTCTCAGCTGAACTGCTGCTCGAAAGCCTGAAGCTTAACCAGCCAAATGCTTCTTGTTTCTGGTCTTCACGCCTTATATATCTTTCCTTTCTACCATCACTCCCTGGGATTAAAAGCTCGCTTTCTGGGATTAAAGGCGTGTATCACCATGCCTGGCTGTTTCCAATGTGGCCTTGAACTCACAGAGATCCAGAGGGATTTCTGGAATACTAGGATTAAAGGCGTGAGTGCTACCATTTTCTAGCCTCTGTCTCTAGTGGCTGTCTGTTCTCTGACCCCAGATAAATTTATTAGGGTGCACAATATTTTGGGGAATACAATACCACCACATTGGTAGTTTGCCATGGGTGTCAGATCCCCTGGAACTGGAGTTACAGACAGTTGTGAGCTGCCATGTGGAATTGAACCCAGGCCTCTGGAACAGCAGTCAGTGCTCTTAGTCGTTGAACCAATTCTCTAGCCCCTGTTAACTACATATTCTTAAGACAAGTAGTCTGTATTAAAATCATTAGCTTTCTTTGACCAGAAAATACACTTTTGGTGTGAGAGATGGATTGGAGAAAGATTCTAGCTGAAGACTTCACTAAGAGTAAATAGCCCATCTTGCAGGCTGTCTTCTCTGTGCCCAGTGTTAAAATCTACAGAATTCTGCTGGACCTAGAACCTTCTCCCAATGGTTTATTCTCTAGTCTTAGGTGTTTTAAAATATATTGGTTAGCTAGATTACTAATGTGAAGTCCTGCCATTCTTTCTGATTATTTCTGATACCTTTAATAGCAGACCACATGTCTTACATTATCTGCAATCTTTGAAAGAGACTGAAATTCCAGCCTTAGCCTTTTATAGAGTCTGTGTTTTGACCCTTAGCTGACATTGGGGATGATTATGTAAGATCTGCTAGATTTTAATTTTGATACTCAAATGTTAGACCTAAAGATGCTAGGAGTAAAGGAAAGCTGGCCAAAGTTGTGTCTGTTTCAGTGACCAGGCTGTGTCTCCTTCAAATCGAATCAGCATCAAATAAAGAGCTTTTACCACTGTGTAGGGCAAGCATTGGCTGTCAGTTTCAACTACCATGGTGTGATCCCGCTTTTTTTTTCCTCCTTCATGTGCCTCATTCTTAATATATGGTGGTTTTCCTAATACATTAAGAACAGATAATCATACTGCTTTATTCAGCAGTGAGTCAAATAGAATTCCTGCATTTTCTTATCTTGACTGCCGCTCTCCCCAGCTTGTTCTCCTTCCCCTTGAAGGTTTTCTGACTCCATGAGGTGGTTCTTCATTTCACTCCCATCTGGAGAACGTGAATGGTTCTTTAATACTCGGTGTAGTGACTTCAGGCAGAGCACTCATGCAGCCGCACCGTTCATCCCATTCTGTTGGTGCAGCCTGGCTGTTCATCCCCTTCTGTTGATGCAGCCCCGCTGTTCATCCCCTTCTGTTGATGCAGCCCTGCAGTTATCCCCTTCTGTTGATGCAGCCCTGCAGTTATCCCCTTCTGTTGATGCAGCCCTGCCCTTCATCCATTCTGTTGATGCAGCCCCGCCGTTCATCCCCTTCTGTTGATGCAGCCCTGCCCTTCATCCATTCTGTTGATGCAGCCCTGCCCTTCATCCATTCTGTTGATGCAGCCCCGCAGTTCATCCCATTCTGTTGATGCAGCCGCACTGTTTATCCATTCTGTTGATGCAGCCTCACTGTTCATCCATTCTGTTGATGCAGCCCCACCATTCATCCATTCTGTTGTGGGTTCTCTTTGCACCTGAGCCCAAGTTTGCTGGACACTGCTTCAGCTCCCATGTGGTTGGCTGCAAAGTGAACTGCGTTAAGGAGAGGTAGAGGCCCTTAATTGTATCTTCATCATAAGTCAAATGCTCTGCTCCTGTCCTATCAGATCCCTGCTTTGTGTTGTCTATAGCCTGACCCAGTTCATAATATAATGTTACTTTGACTTGAATTCAGCTTTTGATATTTTGAATTCCTTTTTTATGTAAATATGTGGAGAATGGTAAAAGGCAGAGCACACCATTTAAAAAAAAAAAGAAACTCTAATTTCGACTTTCTGAGTTTTTCCCCCTCAAATCTATCCCTACTTCTTCCTCTTGTCCTCTTGCTTTCAGTATATCCAGCTTAGACCATACTGGTGGCTGTCCTTGTCTATTCTCACATTGTGTCTTAAATGACAGCTCCTGTTATCTCCCACAGGAAAACTTGTTAGGGGCCCTTCCTTATCTATACATGAGATCCAAGTCCGTAGCATACAACTGGAGTATAGTGGCTCTACTCTACTGGGTCCAGTTCATTCGGAGTCATTGTTCCGCCCTCGGTTTGCACACCTTTGGAATGAGGAAAACAGTGGTGACTTCTTTGAGGGAGAATTAGAACAAATCCTGGCACATACTGAGTGCCTCGCAAGCCTCAGATCCCTGCTGCTTTGCTGGGCTCACTGTCTGTTGAAACCTTAAAATTCAACCAAAGTACACTGTTTAGAGATTCCAAGACCACACTGTGTTAGTTCAGTATTCTGTGTCTTTAAACACTTTTTGCTCAGAGTGAACTTGACCTTCCTGATGGCTGAGCATGGACTTCCCTGTGAGGATTCTTCAGACTGCTCTGTCTGGACAGCCTGAGTTTCATGGACACAGAGGATCAGCAAGTGTAGACAGCACAAAATGCCCGTCTTCATAGAAGTTGTGTCCTAATGGGGAGAGACAGACAGTAAAGATAAAGTGCACCAGGGCAGAGAGGTGGGCCACTTACGGGAGTGGAGGTGCTGTTTCTGATAGGCCTGGCCTCATTGAAAGGTGACAGTCTGAGGAAGACTGAAGAGATTAGGAAATAAGCTAGTGTGGCAGTGTTCCAGGGTAAGGGAACAGTGACCAGCCATGAGGAGACATGTCAGGTGTGCTCTTGGAGTGATACAGAGGCCACTAGGGATGAGAAGATGGGGCAGAAAGGGAATAGTCCCAGTTTTCATAGGATTGGGTGAGTGGAGGGTACTGAATTTAGCCCGTGATTGTTCTTACTGGAGCACAGGCTGTAATGGGCTGGAAGCGGGCACACAGACACATTCCCACAACTTAGCTCTACAAAAACATGGTGATTTCCACAGAGGGCTTTCCCTTCTCCAGAAAGCTTTTTCAGTTCCTTCCTTCCTCTACTCTGATAGGCAGGGCCCCTGAACACTTACTGTGTTTCTTGACTTTTCAAGTTGGACAGAAAAACTCCTGCCCAAGCTGATGTTGGAAACTAAGATGTACCCCCCAGAGAGGCTCTAGGATGTCAGTGTGCAGATGTGACCCTTCCTGAACTTGGGAGTGTCATGTGTACCAGGCAGTTAAGACTGGTCAAGAGTGCCTTTGTGCCAGCCCATAGCTGGCTGCTTCATGTCCATTATCTGTTTCACCTGAGAGCTGGCTACGTGGGGACAGAACTGTGTAGAGACATTAGAGGTTGGGATCTGGGGATTGTGACAACTCTCGCAGCACCTGCTTTATCTCAGCAGTTTTGATAGTTCATTGGAATGCTTACACATGTTTTATGACTGTCTCTGTAGTGCCAGGCATATTTATGGAGCTGGGCATTAAAGAGTCACGTTGTAGCTTACTTTTTAAAGCACATTATGAACTCCAGTTAAGAAGATAGACTTGACTTTTTGTGGGGGAAAATTCCAGTTCAATGACAACCCTCTTGAGGATTTGAATCCTTAGGATTTACAGGTCTGTTGTCCTCTTTGTGATTATTGATTTTCCTCATCCATTTCTATAATTTCTGCCTGGCTGTAGCCACTTCCTTAGGGATTTATTGCTCATCTTTTGCCCTGCTCTCTTTAGAGGAATCCCGTGTCAAACTTTTATCCCTTCTATCAAGTTACAGCAGTTTAAAGGCAGATTGTGCTCTTGGCCTAAACATGTTGACAGTGACCCGTAGTAGTGAATGATAGCATGGTTTTCAGGGAAACATCTTGGCGCTGTTTCCCTCTGTGTATGGACCTCACTTCTTTACTTATTTACATATCTCCAGGGAGAGAGAAATGCCTGAATTGGGCAAAAGAGAAAGTCTGCTGGGAAATTGCTCTATCCTTTTTTTTAAGGTGACATCTAGAAATGCACTATTTTAAAAATTTGAACTTTGTAGGCACATTTCCATTTTAAAAGAAGAGGAAAAATGACTTTTAAAAATATGTTGGGTAAAACCGGAAAAGAAAGCTCTTAAAAAAAAAAAAAAAAAAGAAGAAAAGAAAGAAAAAGGACTCTAGCCTGACAAGAGAATAGGAAGAAATGATTACTGATCATTTCAATTTCCAGTAAATTACAAAGCATACATAATGGGCTTCGAAGAGAGATGATTCCTATGGCACACCTCATGCTGCCTTCACAGATAAGTGTGTAAATGAGAGGGAAATGAATCGTTTCAGCCAGGAAAATCTATACTATTTTGGTGAGTGAAATTGAAATAATTCTATCACTCCTTACTGAAAATAAAACATAAATGTTTTTGATGTGTTTCTAGGGGATAGTATACTTACAGATTTGCTGCAAAGAAACATTGTTGAATCATGGATAGCTAAATGAATATCAAAACTAAAAGTATAGTCTGGAGAGATGGTTCAGTGGCTAAGAGCATGGGTTGCTCTTGCTCAAGACCCAAGTTTGGTTCCCAGCACTCACATGGTGGCTTTCTCAGTTAGGTTTTTATTGCTGTGAAGAGACACCATGACCATGGCAACACTCATAAAGGAAACGTTTAATTGAGGTGGTAGCTTACAGTTTCAGAGGGTCAGTCCATTATCATCATGACAGGGAGCATGACGGCCTGCAGGCAGATGTGGTGCTGGAGCTGAGAGTGCTACATCTTGACTCAGAGGCAACAGGAAATAAGACTGACTATCACACTGAGTGATAGTTTGAAAGAAAGACCTCAAAGTCCACCCCCACAGTGATGCACTTCTCCAACAAGGCCACACCTCCTAATAGTGCCACTCCCTTTGGGGGGCATTTTCTTTCAAACCACCACAGTGGCTCATAGCCATGTATCTATAACTCTAGTTCCAGGAATCCACTGCCTCTTCTGGCTTCCTTGTTCACCAGGCATGTATGTGGTGCACAGATATACATGGAAGCAAGCACTTGTGGAAATTAAACAAAATCTCTTAGTATTTTATATAGTTTATACTGCAAATTTTAAAATATAATTTTGTGGCTAGAAATTTAAAAACAGAATGTCAAACAAAATAACCTTTAGAATTTAGCAGCTTTTTCACAAAGGTGTGTGGGGGGAGAGGGGTCCTTGATTCATATATTCATTTAATATAGATTTCTTGAAAGCCTGAAACATTCTAGGCAATATGATAGCAAAATCAGTGTCCATTACAGTCAAAGAGATAGTTCTTCGACTTACCATGTGATGATAAGTGCTGTGTAAGAGAAGTTTGGGATTTGTTGTGAGATCCTGGAAGATCTTTTCAAAAGAGTACTAGTGTCACCATTGAGACTGAAGAAGATAGGAGGATTCAAGGAGAGGAGACAAGAGGCACAGGAGGAGCAACTTATGTGGGAGACCTCAGCAAGAGAAGGAGCTTGATGGGTTCCCAGGCCTGAGAGAAGCAGAGAAGTGTGCAGTGTGTGTGGAACAAGCCAGCCAGAGGGGTTGCAGTAGTGAACTGAGGGCAGATCTGAGGATGCTGTTGTTACCGAGTTTGGACTTTATTTCTGATAACGGGACCTATTAGAGAATATTTACTAGGTGACATTCTTCAAAGATAATAACAAAACCCTTGAGTAGAATCTCTCCAGAAGGAGGTGTATAAATAGCTTATAAATATATGACAGATGACCAACATCATTAGGCATTAGAAAATGCAACTACAAACCACAGTGAAAAACCACTTGACGGCCATTAGGATGACTGTGATCAAAGCAAGGAAAAGAAAAAAGAAAAACAAAACCCAGAAACCAGAAAGTAAGTGTTGGCAGCATGTAGACAAACAGGACCCTTGTGCATCGCCAGTAGGAGCACAACATGGTTACAGCTGCTGCTGTGGACAGTTGTGCAATTCAAGGTGTGCATGGAATCACATAGGATCCAGCAATTCTACTTCCTGGTGTATCCCACAAAGAGCTGAAAGCAGAGACCCAGACAGACACTTGCATGTCAGTGTTCACATGGCCAAAGGGGGAAATGTCCATCAACAGGTGGACCACAGCTCATGGCAAACCTTGTTGGCCCTGCCTTCAACATGCTGGAAGAACTTCCCCATACCACTGCCACTTCTCTGATCCAGGCCACTCTCTCTCAGATTATTGCAATGGTCTCATACCTGTCTGTCTTCCTGCTTCTAATCTTAATACTCCTTTGGTCTCCTCTTGATTTCTGAGATCTTTTGTGGGCTTTTAAAAATTGTTGTTTGATTATTTATGTTATTATTAAAATGTAACTCACATTAAATCATAGCATTTAATCTTTTTTTTTCTCTGCAATTCAGTGGCTCTAAGTATTTTCAAAGGTTATGTCACCACCACCACCACCACCACCACCACCACCACCACCACTCACCACTCACCACTCACCACTAACCATCACCATCACCATCATAGCCAGAAAGTGTTTCTTTTATAAAACACCAAGCGGGAGCCGTACAAAACCATCCCATCATGCTCTATCTAATTCAAGACAGAATCCAGATTCCTTGACTATAATGTGACCCCTTTCCCTCTCAGGCTTTACCACCTACAACTCTCTCCCCTCACCCCACTTGAGCCCCACTGGCTCCTGCTGTCCTAGCCCAGATCAGCTGCTTTCTCAAAGCCCTGTACATTTGCTGTCTGCCTCCCATTTCATTCTTTGCAGTTCCTTTCTCAGTGGACCCTTTCATGACCACCTTGTTGATAACTGTAGTGAACACAGCTCACAGAAACACATTCACAATATGTTTTCTTTAGTTTCTACCAGCTAATCTAGTATATAACTTGCTTTGTTTATTTGTCCTGCCTTAGATTATGAACTGCTTCAAGAAAGAATTTTGGGTGGTATTTGAACCTAGCACTTTGACCAAAGTCAAAATTGTAGTGGATGAGTGAATAATGAATTCTGTCATTTTGCACCCCAATCTGCAAAAGACCTGGCTAACCTCCAGATTGTAAGAACTAAATTAACTGGAGTTAGTGTTCAGGGTTGACTGAGCCTGCTGCAGGAGCCTCCTATAAGAGGTGTTAGGGTGGTGCATTGCTTATTTGGTAACACATTTACCATTTACTACTGAGTACTTAATCACTAACAAATAAACAGCTAAGTGTTCCCTGCTGTCATGGAGTTTACTTTCTAGAGAGGTGCTGTATACAGTAGGTAAGCAGGAAAGGGAAGTTGAAGAGCAGTGATGACTATGGAGACAATAAGACAAGGGGATAGAAAATGAAGGCAGGTTATAGTCAGGCAAGGACTGCTTTAGGTTCTGTAGTTAGGTACGCCCTTTACAGAAGTTACCATTTCAGCTGACACCTGGATGACTGGGAGGAGCCAGCCATTTGGATCATGCCATAGCTATTGCTGTGATAGAATAACCCTGACAAACACAGCCTAAGGGAGAGGACTTCTTCCAGTTGTTTAAGTACAGTTTATCATGACAGGGAGTCAAGGAGGCAGGAGCATGAAGCAGCTGGGCTCGTTACAGTCTCAGGTTGGAAGAACAGAATGCCGGACATGGGCATACTAGCACTCTGTTCGCTTTCTCCACTTACACAGTTCAGCCTCCTCACCTAGAGAGACTGGACCCACAGTCTCTCCACATGAATGAACACAATCAAGATAATCACCCCTAGGCTTTCCAGAGACCCTTCTGCCTGATTCTAGATTCTCTTAAGTTGATAGCACTGACGGTCAGAGATGGAAAAGCCTTCCAAGCTTGGGAACAAGACTGAGAAAGGAGGCCAGTCCAGATGGAGCACAGGGAGTTACAGAGTAGCAGGCCTTTCTTTGATGCCATGGGTAAGAGTTTAGATTTCTAGGGCCTGGCCGGCTGGCTCAGCAGTTGACAGTGCTTGCTGTGAAATCAGGAAGGCTGGAGTTTGGATCTCCCCACCCACATACCAAGCCAAGTGTTCCCCGAATGTCCATAAACTCAGCTCTGAGGGATCGAATGCCTCTCCATGTGTATGCACACATGCTCGCCCTCCCTCCTTCCTTTCCTCCCTCCTCCCCCCCCCCCTCACCCACCCACCCACCCACTCACCCACCCACCCACCAATTCTTGTTCTTTTTTATTGACATTCTTTTATTTTACATACTGACCACAGTTTCTCTCCCTCCTTCCTTCTGCCCCCTCAACTCCCACCTACCCTCCTCCCCATCTATCCACTCTTCCTCCATCTCCATTTAGAAAGAGGCAGACTTCTCATGGGCTTGAACATAGCATGGCACATCGAGTTGTGGCAGGACCGAGCTCCTCCCCCTGTATGAAGGCTGAGCAAGGTAATCCAGCATGGGGAACAGGTTCCCCAAAGCCAGCTAAGTGCCAGGGACAAGTCCTGATTTCACTGCTAGGAGCCTTACATATAGACCAAGCTACAAATTCTTTAAAAAGAGCTCAGACTGTGAAGTCATTAGTTATTAGTGGGTTTAACCAGGGACGTGATATGATCTGATTAAGATTTTACATAGGGCTGGGCGGTAGTGGTGCAAGCCTTTAATCCCAGCACTTGGGAGGCAGAGGCAGGTGGATCTCTGAGTTCAAGGCCAGCCTGGTCTACAGAGCTAGTTCCAGGACAGCTAGGGCTGTTACAAAGAGAAACCCTGTCTCAAACCCCCTCCCCTCCCAAGAAAAAAGATTTTACATAGGAACTTGTTCAGAAGGGGACTCCAAAACACATGTGCTTTCAGTGGCCAGCTTGCATAAAATTATGGGTGAGGCTTATTTAAACCAAATACTGTTGGGACTGTGTTAATAAACGCCCTAAATGTTGAAGGAACAATCGAGCAGTGACAAACAGAGCAGAGCCCGTAGAAGCCCTCCTGAGTCCATCCAGGTAGGCCAAAGGGAATCTCATGCCCATACTGCCAGCTCTGGTAACCTTCCAAGAGACGCCAAGAATCCAGGGTTTTGTTACATGCTTCGGTTTAAGTAGAAGCAAGCAATGGAAGCAGCCTTGTGAAGTGCTGTGGGCTAAGAGGACAGCAGTGATGGTGTGCTCGGGTCCTAGAGAGGACACTGGGCAGTGCCTGGACGAGGAGGACAGCAGCAGAAAAGCAGAGGTGATTAAGATACACTTCAGAAAAGGGAACACAAACAGGAATGTCAGAGACGGGATGGGAGCAACGTGCATACCTTAACTCGATGCTGGTTTCTGGCGTGAACCATGCAGAGACAGCAGTTAGGAGGAAGAAGATTCTGTGCATGTTGAAGACCACACATGTAGTGTTAGAGCTGAATGAGGTTAAGATGCTTATAAACATGCACGTGGGGATTTCCAGAGAGATGAGGATACTTGAAAGGATTTGGTTGGGATATAAATTGGGGATCAGTGACATATAATGGTTGAAGCTGTGGGCTAGATGAGATTCACTATTGAGAGAGAAGGCCTTGTGTCCAGCCTTAGTGCCATGCCTTAACTCTAGATAAACATCTCTCCTCCTTTCTCTTCTACCCTTTCTATATAAACTTACACTTAAACATTTAGTTCAATTGATACAAGTTTCCTACATGAGAAAATAAATATTTATCTTATTTGTTTTCTAGTAAGCATAGTAATTCTGGAAACCCAGGGTTTCTACTCATACATACCCAGAGGAAGCTGCTGGTTTTATGTCAGCCTGCACAGGGCTTTGACTAGTACCTGATGGATGTTTTGAGGTGTGGTCAGTCTCAGGATGAAAGTTTTATTGTTGACTTCTTTGTCCATACTCCAGTTTCAGAATTCCCTCCTGTTGGAATTCCCTGCTTTCTGCTCTTATTTCTACTTCTTCCCTCATCTACTCAAATATTTGCTTATACTTACTATGTGCAAGTCGTTGCATAAAAATAGGTGATGTAATTGTAAACCCAAACTAAACAGAAAAGCTATGGTCTGTTTTCAGTAGTAGTATGTACTTACATACTCTATTTTGATACTCATTGTTAAAAGATTCCATGCTTTTTCTTGGAGGGTGAGGGACTTAGACATAAAATTAGAATAAATATGAATACTATGCATTTCACTGTCTGAATCCTTCCGTGATTTCATAATGCCAGAAACATTGTCATTAATTTCTGTTCGCCATTTCACTTCTGTCTGGCTTTGTGATAGCTTTGGTGTTTTCTTGACTTGCTGTCCTTCTGCTCTGGCTGTGAACGTATATGAAAGGGAAGGCCTCACTCAGTGTAGTTCCCGGAAGGTGATAAAGCAGTGTTAGTGGCTGGCAGCATGGAGCTCTACAGGAGCCATCGTAGCTCTGCTTTGCTTTTGAGTTCAATTCAGAGCAGGGACTTTGTTCTTTCATTTAGACTTAAGCCTTAGGTATCTTTAACACTGGCCTCCAGGGAGGCACCGCTGATGCTGTCCTGCCAGTTGGCTTAAGTCTTTGGTGTCCGTAGACAGCAGTATTTTCTTGAGCTGGACTTTTCATTTTCTGAGTCTTTATAAAGTCAGCCTTTTGGGTTGACCTTCAGGTGTAAGGCACACTGCTTTTGTTTAGTGCTTTAAAAAGGACAAAAGAAAATCTGAACAGAACCGGTCTTTCCTCCTTGCTAAGGTTTTGTATGTGCTTTTATACACGAGTGCCCAGAGGTGTCTTAAGATGGACATGTTTTTGTACGTCTTAAATAAAAAATAAATGCTTTATAGGTTTGGGATTTGTGAGTGCATAACACACTGTACATCAATGAATCTGTTGTAACACAATAAAGTTTATTGTAACATAAACCTATTTATAAAGAATATGGCTCATGGATTACTAGCCTAATCCATAAAATGGGCCCTGCTGTGGGACATTTTATAGTAACTTATTGAGCCTCCAACATGGGTATTACCACCTAGCCCAACTAAAACATCAGCAGTTTATTGGGTACTGGAAAAAAAAATCAAAAGATGAGACTTGCCTGGAGGTTGCTTGACACGTTGGCACAAGAGTAGTCTTGGTTCTTTTTGTTGCCTGTGCTTCTGTTGATTCCTATTTCCTTTCACTTTACAATTTGGACTGTATATGCAAATATTCTGAACTCCCATGTCCTCTTCATTATTGGGACTAATGGAAAAAACCCTTCACTTTTTGTTTTGCTTTTCTGAGACAAAGACTTACTATGTTAGCCTTGTGTGACCTCAGCTAGATGCTGAGATTGCAGGCGTGCACACCATGCCTGGCTGCAAACCCCCAACGTTTAGTTAGAAAGCACCATCGTGGCAGCATCACTGTCCTTCATCTTATGAAAAACCTTTAAGGCTGGCACTCCAACCTCTTAGGGGTTTCTAGACATACGCATTTTCCTGAGCTTGTGAACACTACGAGAATACAGGTTCTATCTGGTGACCTGAGTGATCCAGGTAGAGCCTAACATGGATTGTTTTGTATTTCATTGTTAATACTTAGTGCCAAATGTCACAGATTGTTGGTCAGTGTCCCATTTTGTTTGTGGTTGGTATTAAGACCCAACATGAATTGATTCCACTATTTGCCTTGATCCCAGGAGTGTACATCATTTGTCCTATTTCTCTGAGAAATCTCTATGAATATCTTAAAAAGCAAAGCATTTACAAGCCCAGTTAGAAGTGATCTGTGAATTGTTTTTGGTCGTGTAGGATTGGCTAGCATACATAGTCAATGGTTGGACATGGCAATTTAATTCTTGAACAGAATCGGTCATCTGGTTTTAAACACAAACTGCACTAGAGAATTCAGACAGCAGAGATTCAGATTCCTTATGTTCAATCTCCCCGTCTTGGTTATTAGTGTTAGCTCTGAGTTTGTGTGGTTAGAGGGATCAGTATATGTAATAAGTCTGAGGATGATCGCATTGGGTTGAACTAAGTTATAAGCATGAATAAATGTTAACTAGTGGTTGGCAGTTAAATGTAGAACAAGTAATTAAAAATAGTAATCGAAAGGCTGTCGACTTAGTAAATTTACATTAAAAACTGCTGTAGATAAGAATTTGAGGTTTCTCTAGTTGATATAATAAGGAACGTTACAAGGATGTTATGTAGCTAGTACCTATCACTCCTAGATTATACTTGGATTTAGAGTTAAAATGAATAATTTTATCGTTTCTCCCACTCCCGCTTGCCTTTTATTATTAATGTTGACGATGTACATGTTCCTCAGAAACCACTTAATTTCCCTAAAGTAATTTGCAGTTTTGTCTCTTGGGTTTAATACTTTGGGTTCAACCATTACTTTTATTGTAGGAAGCTAAAGACTTCCTAGAAAATCAAGTGTGCAGGAGTAGATTTGCACTATGTTGGAAGATTTTGTTTTTCTTCTGTCAAATGATTACTTCAGTATTGTACTTCCGATGAGTACTTTTAGGTTTCATCTCTATATGTATGAATATGGCCATGGACTAAGCCGTTACCCCAGATGATGCAGTGAGTTTTTTTTCTCCCCAGTCTGATGCTGCTGGGGCATGCTTTCCTTTATGACCCTGACTGCAGGTGGCCATGGCTCTGTTTCCCCTAGATATGACTCCCAAGACCAAGGCTTGCAAGTGTGGTCCATCACTACCATTTACATTCCAGTGGTGGAAAAATAGCTTCCTACTATACCAGGGATGCTGGGAAATGTCTCAAGTTTGGTAGTCTCATATCAGCTAAAATTTGCTAAAGGGGAAAAATGAAAGCATGGAGATCTGTTTCTCTGTCATATATCTAATGTTCGTGTATGACAAAATTCAATGTCATGTTGCCAGTGTGTGAAGTACTTTCCCTAACTCTACCTAATCTCTCCCTACCTCTCAAAAATAGGAAGAAATTAGAGAGGGATGCTGGCCCTTGTAGAAGGAAGGGTGAACTTGGTATATTAGATCTGCAGAATCAGCAGAAGTAGGTAGACTGGTCCCTGCCCCATGGATATTTACATATCACAGAGATGCTTCCTCCAAGGGTCTTTTGGCCGTTGTGGAGGAGAAGAGGATTCCGGAGTGAAGTGAGGGAGAGCACAGGAGGCTCTTTACAGGGCTTGCTTGTTTGCACTGTCCGTAGCATTGTTTCTTGGGGTCACATGACTCTCTTGATTTCCATATCGTGCTCTATGCACAGAAAAAATATGCAGCAACCACAAATTTGTAAATATTCCAATTTCTGTGAAAGTTATTTCTTAACAATGAAAAATAAGTGATTAGGGATTATAGTAATTCCCTAGGGAAATAATTTCCGATTCTGGGTTCGTTTTGTATTGAAGTAGTTTAACTATTAAGGATACATTGTGCTGATGATGTTAGTCTGTGTGCTTTTTTACCTTGTGACAAAATATGACTGTAAATTAATAAATCCTTTTAGTGTGTCTGTCGGTATTAAATGAGGATCACCAAAGTGTTAGGTCACTTCTGAGGGTTTGATCCATCCAGACTCTGTCCAGATAACACCAGCTAACTGTCCTTAGACACTGCCAGTCTGCTTCAGAGATGGACAGAGAGGGGAGGAGAGAGAAGGAGGAAGGAGAAAGGAAGAAGGGATAAATGAACCCTTTTGATCTCAGTGGAGTCCCTTCCTCATCATGGGTTTTGAAATGCTTAACTAGAGAGAAGAACCCACCTAGTAAGGCTCTAAACAGTGATCAGTTGGATCTGGTGGTAGGAAATGATAGTAATCTTGGTAGGCAGAATGTTAGTAAGATGGGAAGCTGGATTGTCGTCTTTGGTTTCTGAAGAGTAGATGTGAGTAGACTTGTCTAGGGGTAGATGAGTGGTAGAACAAATACCAAATGGCTGGCTGTCTTAGATCCAAATGAAGGGTTAGAAAAGTAGATATGTATTCAGGAAGGGAGAGGGAAGGAAAGAGAAGGAGGCAGGGGAAGGGGGATGAAGAGGAAGAGAGGAGGAATGAGTGAGAACTGGAGGGGAAAGTGGAATGAATTGCCTGGAGAGGTGCGAAGGGTGTTTAGAGCCTCTGTTTTGCTTCAGAGGAAGGGAGCACATTCTTGAGCAGTAAGTGGGAGCCTTCACCTGGCAGCTATTTGGGAACAGTCTAGAAAAGTGAGGCTGAGAGGAGCGAGGCCAGACAGGCGTACCATCTGAATGTAGAAGTAGAGGGGGGACGGTCAGGCAGGATGATAATGACAGTGCTGTGTAGGAAGCACTGTGCTGACGTGTTTGCGGATAGATCTCATTTGTCTTTCAAACTTGGAGGTATTATTTCTGTCTACAGTTTGTAAATGAAGACATCAAAACACAAAAGATGCACCAATTTGCTCCGTGTATGTATTTATTAAAGGGCAAAAGCAGGTGTTTGTTGTTACAAGGCATGATCTTAACCTTTGAGCTTCTGTTTCTTTTGGAAATTAATGGAAAAGTCAAGGCATATATAAGCATTTTGATCATATGGGATGGGAAGTCAGCAAAACAACTAATTTTCTTTTGTTTTTGTTTTTGTTTTTGTATGGAGCCTTAGGCCTTAATGTACACCAAGCCACACATCAGCACTAATATATACGTTTAAACCTTTGATAGCAGTGCATATTTTAAAAACCACTTTGTTTTTTTCTAAAAGTTATATGTGTTTATTGGAGAAAATTTAGTATAAATTTGAACAAAATTATAAGCCAGGTAGGGTGGTGCTTGCCTTTAATCTCAGGACTTTCAAGACAGAAATGGGTGGATCTTTGGGAATGCTAGGCCAGTCAGGGATACATAGAGAGACCCTGTCTCAAACAACAACAGCAAAACAAAAAAAATTTGTCTTCAGCTGAGAGATAGCCAAGGCTGAAAATTTTGTGTGTTTTCATACAATTTGTTCTTGGAGACAGGGTCTCATGAGCACTGCAGTTTGTCTTCATGCTTAGTGCACCTGAGGGGTGCCTTGAATCTGGAACCTCCTGTCTCCACTGGCCTTGCGCTGAAGCTGTAGGCATGTGCCACCACCCCTGATTTTATGTGGTGCTTAGCTTTGAACCCAGAATGAATCCACGACTCAGCGTGGTAGACAAGGAGCCTTCTAACTGAGCCATATCCCCAGCCTCTTGTGTAATTTATTGTTTTTTAAAATTTAGATCAACAATGAATATGATATATGTGTATGTGTCTATGCATAATATGCATATACATTGGGGGGTTGGGTGATTGCTATTTAAGATTTTAGAGTATTTGCTGTTATAAGTCAGTTACACTGCAACATTTTTACTGGTTTCTTTCTTTTTTTATTTCTTTAAAAATTTATTTAACTTTATTTTATGAGCATTGGTGTAAAGGTGTCAGATCTCCTGGAACTGGAGTTACAGACAAGTTTGAGCTGCCATGTGGGTGCTGGAAATTGAACTCAGGTCCTCTGGAAGAGCAGCCAGTGCTCTTAACCACTGAGCCATCTCTCCAGCCCCTTTCACTGATTTCTTATTGACTAGTCTGCATGGTGGTTTTTCAAGCAACGCTACAGTGGCCATCTTTCTTTGTCCACAGTTTTTGTTATTACCTTGTATACTAGTGTGCAGCCTGGTCTAAGCAATAGCAACGACCTTGGCCACACGGAGGTGAAAAAGCAGGTTGTGGCTTACATAGTTGGTGAAATGGCAGGGATGCAGTATATAGTTACTGAGTTTTCATGAATTCTCATATTGTATAGCTAAACTTGGAAGACTCACTTTTTATGGTCTTATGTTAAGTTTTTGTTTTTGAAGGAATTGCTTTATCTAGTCTACCACCCATTAAGAGTAAAGGAAACCTTCTTTTTGCATGCTGATGTGCTGAACTGGACAGACAGACCTGTGTTGCTTCCTAGAGAGCTTCTTTCTCAGTTGAAATAACTGAATGGAGTGCTCTTCAGAAAGCACGCCTATCAGTGTCCGTCTCCTCTGCGGTGCGGCCTCAGACGTTGTCCGCACTGCTTGTGCTGCCCTTCTTTGCAATTGAGGTGTCAGTTTTCTCCGTTTGACCTAGAAGTTTTAAAAACTAGACTGTAAGTTCTTAGGGGTAAAGACCAGTTAATTTCAAATCTAATCTTACTCCTTGCATAATGACACATGATTATAGGTGTTCAGATGTTCTCTAGCCAGTTAGGTGCTTTATGTAGTTATTGAAGATGCCTTTAGCTGCAAGTAAGAGAAAATTGTGACTCAAAGACTAAAAATAATAAGGAAGTAGACATATTTAGGTAGAAACTCAGAGATTGGCCTGCTTCCTGACTGGTTAATTTGGTGGCTTAATGATGTTGTAAAGGATGTAGGATTTTTCCATGCTTAGATTCTGTCATAATTATGATCTGAGGTTTGCCCTAACTGAATCTTTTTGTGGCCACAAGGTAACTGATACATGAGCCCAGAAATCATGAGAGGATCTTTTCATTTTTCTGAGCCGCTAAGGAGCCTTTCCCAGAAGCCCCTTGGAGATTGCTGTAGATCATTGGCTAGAACTAGTTGAAGTTACCAACCCTATAGCTAGTCCCCAGTGAAGAATCATAGTGATGATTGTTGACGATTTTCACCTGACCAGGGGATACAGCCCCACCCCCTCTATGGTGAGGACAGTAGTACTATCAAGGTTTGTTAGAGAGAAAGAATGGAAACTCTGTGGGCAACAGATACCATCTTTGGCATTGTATTTAATTGTTTAGATGTTTGGGGTATTTGGGATCACACCTAGGGCCACGTGCATGCTAAGCAGACATTCTGCCTGTGGACTTTGGTCCCAGCTCAGCGTTATTCCTCAATGAGAATACCTGACATTGTTCTCTGAAGTTGGTGCTAGTGGCTTGTCTTAGACTCTAATTCTCAGCGTCTTTGTGACATTTGATGTGTCAGTCCTGGTCTGTTTAGGTTCCTGATACTTAGTCTCCTTACTTTTTCTGAGGATTTATCATTTTGACTCTTATAGTTTGGAACTGTACATTTTAATGATTTCTTGTTAATTTCATCAAGGATGAATTCCTCTAAACCAAGGCTCAAATTCTGGGTTCTCTGGAAAGCAGCCTGAGGCAAAGATTAAGATGTTGATGCTTTCTTTGAGATGTCCAAGTCCAAGTTTGTAAGAGTCTGGACAAAAGGAAGTGAAGCCGGGAAGGGTGTGAAGACGTGAGTGTATTACCGAGCTAGTGTTGGCTTCACTCCCGTCTGTAAGGAGACATAGCGTGTCCCTCAGCAGGTGTGGCTTTCGGCAGGATTGTGAAGAGAGGAAATGAACAGAGCTGTCTTTGGGCAAGAGAAGATGAGGAATTTATCTACCTGATTTCCTTCTCCTTCCTCTCCTGTTCCTAGTTGAGGGAGAGTTGCAGGGAGCAAACTCCCTTTGTGCTTCCAACCAGAGCCTTTTAGCTCTCTCTTTTAGGCTACCCAAGGTGCTAGATCCTATGCTCTTCCATGTGGTAGTCATCCACATCCAAAATAACGAATAGATCCCAACTAAGACAAAAGGAGAAGCAAGGAAGTAAGCAAGAAGGGTAGGAAAGGGGGCAGATCCTTGAGAGGATTTTGGTTTTGCCTTTTTCAGGTTATTTTGGTATTTAATTAGCAAGGAAATACTATATTCACAGAGCAGGCTAGCTACTGCTTTGTTATCCGAAGCTCTACGTGGTGGTAGTGCTCTTCACCCTATTTGCCATGCAGGTGTACTTTGCTTTGGTCTGGGAATCTCCTGTCAGAAGGATTGGCAGCATTCCAGAGCTCACAAATCATACTGCTTGTGGATCTGGGTCAACATCGACTCCTTGAAGTCATTCTGAAATATGACTGAGGTGGAGTGAAGTGGCTCTGGGCACGCTCAGGTTGTCTGTTCTCTCCAGGTTACCAGGATTGATGGACTCTTTGGCGTGCTAGACACTTGGAAGTCCCTTGAGTGTTGGCTTTGAATTCTGAAAGTTCTTACAAGGCCAACTTCGTTTCAAAGAGAGCGGTTTTTGCTTTTTATTTGGTGTCAGTGAAAGAAATTGTGCTGAATTGATGGTAGAAGCACAGTCCGATGGAATGAAGGGGAGAATGTTCTGGGTTGGTCTGCTCTCTGATACTTCATACATGACTTCTATTTTCTTTGCTTGAATCTCTCTTTGTTTTTCCCATTAATGTTCTTTATCAGATCACTATGACTGCTGAATAGATGTTACAGAGCAATGGCAGCTGTTTCTGGGTGGGAGATTAAAGGATGAGCTCGCCAGAGATGAATGGTAATTGGCTGCATCGAGCCGGCCTGAGGAGACTTCTAGCTTCTGTGTTATAATAGGAACTGAGACAGAGCGTTTGGACATTCCCAGCATGTTGCTAGCTGAATGCTTTTGACTGGCTCCGAAATGCCCACACTAGATGGCACTGGTGTGGGGGCTAGGTGGCTCTTTGAGCTGCTTAGGAGGTGTGGGAGTTCCTTTCTAGGCCCTGGTTTGAGCTACTCAGATTTTTTTTACATATTCTGAAAGGGCCTGTGTTCCTTCACATGACTGTGGTGACTCTATTTAATCTAGAGACAGCCACCTTAAGTCTGTTGGCCTGGGTTGTTGAATCTATCTTTTTTTTTTTTTTTTTTTAATTTGTGGGATGGCTGAGTGTTGTTTATGTTACTAAAGTGATGTACCACATGGAAACAAAGGTCCCCTGCTCTGGCTTCCGTTTTCTCATCTGCCTATGAGTGCCTTCTCCTTTCACTTGCCTTGGACACTTTAAGATTACTTGAGTGGCTGATTCAAGGTAAGGCTTTTTTCCCCTGCTTTTTAAGGCTCTGCTTATGAGCTAGAATCATAAAACTTCACAAATTGTGCCAAATTTCCTTTTGTTGATGACTGTGATTTAGCCTGTTATGTAACTGTAATGTATAATTTACACATCCTGAAGATCGGCCGTCTCTGTACAGAGCAACTATATTTAACCCTCACTTCTTTGGAGAAAGAGAACATTACCAATTATCTTTGAAACTGTATTGTGAGACAGTGCACACTGATCCACCCTCTGCTTCCATTTTTAATTTCTGGTACATGAAGTAGTAGTTTCTGATTTATTGTGTGCTTTTCATATATCTGAAGCCTGGAGGAGATGGGGCGGGCAGGCTCAGTGTCCTATGCCTGTACTTCGAGCCTCCATTGCTCATCCTGTCTAGACCAGAACAAGAGGCATGATGTCTGCCGTCTCTGTTCAATGCAGAACTCTCTTCCCATGCTTACCTTTTCCTTTGTGAAGGCAAGTGGAGAGAGGAGGTATTGAAGTAAGTTTTTAATGATGCACAGTTCTGTGCTTAGTAGGAAGATAATAACACTACCATGTAGCAGATTTTCTTGGACCACCAGCCCTCAAATCATGACACAGAGACTTCTTACTAGTTGTGAATGTTGGGCCTTAGTTGAGGCTTGTCCCACTACCTCTTAGAACTTACATTATCCTGTTTCTCTTCATCTACATTTTGCCTGGGGGCTTTTTACCTTTCTTTAATTCTGTATGTCCTACTTTTCTGCTTCTTCTGTGTCTGTCTGTCTGGCCCTGGGCATCTCTCTTTCTTTCTCTATCATTCTCCTCCAGGCCTAGATTCCTCCTCCTACTTATTCTCTCTGCCCACCAGCCCTGCCTAGCTACTGGCCGTTCAGCTTTTTATTAGATGAATCAGGTGCCTTAGGCAGGCAAAGTATGTAACACATCTTTACATAGTTGAACAAATGCAGCATAAACAAATATAACACATCTTTACATAGTTCAACAAGTATTCTGTTCCATAACACTACCATTGTCTATACCATGACATCACTAGTTCTCTGGTTTGTAGACATTTTGAGAAAGAAAATTGTTAATGCTAGTGTCCACATATTTTGAACTTTAAAGTCTTGTCTAGGAATAAATTTAAACCCCACCGTGGTGCCCTTGAAACCAGTTTGTTGACTTCCCTCTCAGTACCCTCCTTTTCTTCCCCTGCTGCAGGTTCTGTGTGACACTGCTGTGGTGTTAACAGTTGGACTCTGTCCCCCAGACAGGAAAGCTTTGTATAAGAATGCACTCCCATTAAGTCAGCTCCTTAGAGCAGGTGGGAGGAATTGCTACAGCTCTAATGGATGAAATAGTTCCTAGACAAAGGCTGAGGAATAGGAGCAATATTCTGCAGCTGAGTAACTGTAGATTAATCCATCTTCAGACAGTTCTGGAAGCATCTGTAAAATGGAGAAATTACCTTTTTCCCTCCTTTTTTTCAGGAGCAACTGGACTAAATGTATTTCTCAAATACTTTAAAATTAAATTACATCCACATATGTAGGCCTACTAAAATTATAAGAAAACTTGAAATAAACGATAAAGTGTAAAGGTGTTCTTGGCTACATTTCCCATGGTGCTCATCAGTTTGGGAGGGATGCATTGTTGAAGGGCACCCTGAGGTCACTCTGGAAGTTCTCTTTGTTAGAAGGGCTTACCAGCTGTGGTGGGCCACTTCAGCTTTCAATTGGAGGAAGTAAGCCTTTTAAGGTGGGTGGTGAAGTCAGCCAATGCAGCTTCTCACCAGGCCCTCCCTGTGACCCTTTCAAAGCCCCTTTTAAGTTCAGCCCACTGAAAGCACATCACCAGGCCCTCCTCCTTTGTCAGGAAAGGCCAGTTATTCCCTTTCCTCATCCTGCTCTAACCTTTAATGAGTGCTTGCTTCTGTGAAGACAGAGGGACTCCCAGGACATGTAAGCATTTTAATGGGCTGGAGTGACATTCTACAGATGTGTTTGTAAGACATGAAAGGGTGTGGGCTTTGTTCATGTTTCATTCTCCTCCAAATTACATATTCCATTCATGTGCTGTGCCTACAAGATATTTAATTTGGGCAGCATATTCTGTTTGAAGATTTTTGAGGAAATAAAAAGTAAAACAATACCAATTTACAGTTCTGTGTGTTGAGAATGAATGAATGCAGGTGCAATCAATGCATTTGATAAAAATACAACTAAAAGAAGAATAGAAATATTTTCGGGATACCCTCAGTACCAAGTGTATCTACAGAACATGGCGGTTTACAAAGCACTTTGCTCACACCCCATTGCCATTCAGAGCAGCTCTCTATGGTGGGAGGTGGACTGGCTGGACTCCTCTGGCTTCCTTAGCTTTAAGATCTCTGGGTCTGAATCTCCACACCAACTCTTTTAATTGGCATTCTTGCTGCACTGTGTTATTAGACGGGTTGAATAGTCAGAGCGTTTGCTATTGGTGGCAGCTGTTCTTCATGTTTAATCTTTTCCCTCCTCTGCTTCTCTCCTCGCTGTCACTTTTCAGTTTGAAAACTGGAGCATATGTACCCATCTTTGTTTACTTTTGTTCTGTGCTAGCATTTGCCTTCCACTAAATGAGGTTGTCCTTTAGGAGACAGCTGGCAATTTGTTTCTACAGTCAAGACTCATCTATTGCATTTGGAACCTGGGCTATGTTAGGGAGGCTACAAAATAAAAATAACCATTGGCATGAGCACTGTGCTGGAGCTGCAGACAGCCGTGCCCACCAAAGAGCAGCCACTTATGTTTCTAGTCAATGGCACTGATACTTTTGCCTCTAGTCTCCAGAGTTTCACAGCCAACAGTAAACAGTGAGAGTATCTGTGAATGGTGTGTGCATGCTTGTGTTCTGATACTCATCTTGCTCTCTCACCAAGAGGGAAACCATTCCTTAGATTCACTGTTATGAATAGCACCCCCAATTTGATTTTAATGTCAGCTCAGGGAAGTTTTCTTTTCTTCCTTTTGCATTGGGGTTATTGAAAGCATTGTGGTGATTTTTAACCAAGATGTGCTTTTATTAAACGACCTACTAAGAAAAAAATTTATATGCCAAGTCAGCCTAAGAGTTCCTTGGGGTTCTTATGTCAAGCACTGGGTTAAGAGTTTTTAATGAATTAATTTTTTAATTGAAATTTTTTTCACACAATGTATTCTGATCATGCTTTCCCCTTCCCCAAGCTCTTCCACTCTTTCCAGATCCTCCTACCCACCCAACTCTATGCACTTTTTCTCTCTTTAAACAACAAAAGCATAAATCACAGCTTCCCTCCCTTACACAAAAATAGAGACCAAAATATACAAGCAAAAAAACCAATAAACCAAAAAATGCCTAAACAAAGCAATAGGAGACAAAAAGTTTACAAAAGTACCATTGAGATTTTTGTGTTGGCCAACTATTTTTTGCCATGGGGCCTGTCCCTAAATGTGGTTAATATACCCAGTGAGACTCGAGACTTTGGGGCCTGTCCCTAAGTGAGGTTAATATACTCAGGGAGACTCTGAGATTTTGGGGCCTGTCCCTAAGTGTGGTTAACATACTCAGTGAGACTCCATTGGAGAAGACTCAATTTTCCTTTGCAAGCAGGTATCAGTTGCAGATAGCTTCTTGGTTAGGGGGTGGGAGCCCTTGTCTACTTCCTGCTCTCAGCACTGGGACCCCGTCTGGCTTGAAGCTGTGCAGGGCCTGTGCCTGCTGCCACAGTCTCTGTAGTTCTAATGAGCACCAGCCTCTTGTATCTGAAGGACACTGTTTCCTTGGAGTCATCCATCATGTGGGGCCTTAGAATCTTTCTGCCTCCTCTTCTGCATGGATCCCTTAGCCCTGAATGGGAGGGTTTTGATGAAGACATCTCATTTAGGACTGCATGCTCCAAAGTGTCTTGCTTTTTGCACATTTTACTTAAAGAGTGTATGGTTCAACCTCGGTAAGAACCATTGGACTTGTTGAATTGCTTTTTGACATGTTTTTTTTTTTTTTAAACATATATTGTTACATAGTTTTTGGGAATTTTAGACTGTAAAAACCTTACCATCTTAGTTTGACATTACATATATCCTGTTAAACTTCACCATTAGGCTACATGGGAATGTGTAGGACTCAGCCGTACAATTCTACCACTCTAGTAGTGAATTGAAGATAACTAACATAAAGAAGGGTTTCTGGTAATCTGAATTCATTTTAAAAAAGCTTCCCTTTCAGAGTTAAAGATTTAATTCTTAAGCATGAAAATACTTCTGGAACCTTATTAAACTATTGATGATTGCTTATAGCAGAATTTCTTGTGATTGAAAGTGTTCTGTGTGTGAATGGCTCAGGCAGAGTGGCTTGCTTCCCAGCAACTATCTTCTGTTATGGAAAGTGGGGAAACTTTTTCAATATGTTACATAAAGGAACTCAGTTCACTTCTGTAAACAAAGTGCCACTAATTGCTTGACACTGAAGATATAGTGACTGAGTTCACAGCTCACTGGAAGAGTGAGTCTACGTGGGTCACTTTTGACAACAACACCATGTGGCATCTGACATGCACACATTCACACTATGTAAGGGAACAGAAGATGATGCAAACCGTTGGTTCTCTCTTGGAAAACTTAGTTCTGGTTCTTGATTGCCCTTCTGACCATGCTCAGAGTCCTTGCTCTGAATTTTGACGAGGGCCCTCAATTCTTTCCTTCCTGTTCCCACTTGTGCATGTCTGAAGTAGTCCTTCTCAGAATGTCACCGTATGTTTGAAATGCCTTTCCTGCTCTCTGTCTATGATTTTCCATGTGATGCTCTCATTCCTGAGACTAAACCCCAAATCTCTGCTTTCCTCTTACACTTTGAATCATTTCTAATGAGTATGCAGTTAATCATGATAATTGAAAGAAGATTCAAGCAACACTCAAGATATTTATAAAATACTATGGGAGCCTAACACGGAGGAAATGATTAATTGCTTTGGGGGAATTCAGAAAACGTTTTGTAAAGAAGTTGGCATTTATCTGAGAGGGACAGGTAGGAGCTTTCCAGCTGGACAGGTGGTTTTGGCAGAGGTGGTCATGTGTGATGGACGGTAGGATGGCAGCAGCATAGTAGCACAGGCATATGAAGTAAGTGCTGCTGGGAAGTAACAGTGAAGGATGATGTCCTGAAAGAACAAAGTATGGTGAAGGAAACATGCTGGACTGGGAGGTGTCCATGTTGATTTGGTGGTGCTGAGACTGCAAGGCAATCCCACCAGCAGGATTTACACAGTCTCTCTGAAATGCAGAAATCTAGCTCCTGCAGCTCTCCTAGTACTCAGCATACCAGCTAGCATGTCATGAGGTAGGTTTATGCATGTGACAAATGTTTTTGTGAGGAAACATGAAGCTCAGGGTAGCTGGCTCTTTGATCAGAGCAAGAAAATGCAGCTGCTTTAATAACCATATTTATTCATCAGTTATCAGATGTTCATTCAACAAATATAAACCGAAGTCGGTGCATTCGTGGCAACGAGGGAGGTATAAAGATGTTTCTGTCGATTTGTGCAGTGCCTTCCCCCCATTCAGTATTTTATTAGCTTTCCCTTGAAGTGTTAGTCCTAGGTCATTTTATTCTGTTTTAGGCAAACTTAGTGCTCCCTCTGGAAGGTCTGGAGCCGCTCTAGCCCACTGCGCTGCTTTATGTCAGGTGCTGGAATGACTGGCATTTCCCTGTGTACCTTGCCTTTCCTGCCAGTATTGATAAGGTGAAGGTAGCAGGGAGGGTTACAGATAATTTGTGCTGACTCGTTTACACCTGCCGGTTTTTAGCAGCACCCTTACTGCTGATGCAAAGAGGGCTTAGTTTAGCTGTAGCGAAGAAAGGCTGAATGGCATTGAAAGGAAAACAGTTTCTTTATTCTTAGAGATTGCAATTCTCCTAATACTTCCTTTTGCCCACATGTGGAAAACATTTCAACGTCCTGGCTTCTCGAGTGTTGCTTAAATTTATTATCCACAAAACAGTGGAGAAAGGGTTATAAGTTGAAGTAGGGCAAAAATAGAAACAGGTCAAGTTACTGGTTGCTTGGATTAGGCTAGTGGCCATAGAGGTGAAGAGGGTGACTAGTGCAATACACTGTACAGAGTGGACATGGCTTGCCTCGTGTCTGAAGAAGGGCCTAGGCCAGGGAAGAGGAGGAAGAAGCACTGGGGGTCTGAATCTACAGTGATACTATTCCTGAGAGATGCCCACATTTCCAGTGCTGACTGGGGCTGGGAGATGGGCAGAGGCAAGATGGCTTATTTTATACAAACCTGGGGATGTAGCTCAGGAGTAGAACACGTGTCTAGAATGCACAAGGTCCTGGGTTTGATATGCAGCTCTTTGGAAAATAAAGGGAGATTTCTTATTTTATATAAGCCAAAATTCAGTTTCATGGAGAGAATTTTTTTAAACTAATTTAATATAGATAGAGGTTAAAGAAGTATGTGTTTATATGTCTATTTATATCCACCTGAGAAGGGGATGGAGGACTTGGGTTCGAGAAATGTCCTCAGCTCAAGGTCAGACAGAGGAGATAGAGCTTGCAGAAACTGAGAAAACAGCCAGTGAAGTTGGAGGGATCTCAGAAGAGAGGTGGGGGTCGTGGAAGTGGACGACGGTATACCAGAAACACAGGGAGTGACCAGCTCTGCAGATGGTTCTGCTGAGGCCAGAAAAGTGTGTGCACTTGGTGTCCTCTGGACTAGTGGTTACAAATACAAAAGCCACATTCAGTGTCGTGGTGGGGACAGAAGACTATGAAAGATGGGGGGCAGTGGGGCTATACATGAGTTCTACTGGTGTGGATCGGGCTGGCCCTCTAAGGCTGTGTGGCAGTTTGCAGGTAGATCTGCCATAATTCACTTAGACTTTCACTTTTCAAAAAGAACATTTACTTTTATCTTAGGTGTGTGAGTCTTGACTTGTATGTATGGATGTCACCATATGCATGCCTGGGGTTACGGCATTATTTTCAGTACCAAAGGGGAGTGCACACAAATGCTCCTCAAAAGTGAAGACTGTTGTCACCTTTGTTCCTTTAAACTAATGGTTTAGTTTCTTGCTCACTGGGGCTGTCACATAGATCCTACTGCCTTTGCTTCTGCCTCTGCCTCACAAGTGCTGTGATGAAAAGCAAGCACCACCAGAGTCCAGGGTAAGACATTGATTCTCCTGGAACTGCAGTTACAAATGGCTGTGAGCTGCCCATGTGGGTGCTGAGAATTGAACCCAAGTCCTCTGCTAGAGCAGCCAGTGGTCTTAACTGCTCAGCTATCTCTTCATCCACAGCCTTTCACTCTTGAGCCTTTATACGTGTTCTACTTCATTACTGAAAATAATGCTTTAATAAGCATTCTCATCTCATCTGGGCCTGGGCCACCAACATGAATTAGCCTTTATGGAGAGACTGACTTTGAGAGAGAAAGGACAGAAGGAGATTTTTAGGTACCCACAATATTGTAGTGGTGTTAGTGGCAACATGAAGACATTCCATAGCCTCAGTAGATAAGATAGGAAGCCATTAGTTTAAAAGGAGCAGGGGGCTGCAATAGCTCATTGGTAGTGCATGTGTCTAGTACGTGCAGTCTCTGAGTTAATTCCCAGGGAAAGAAGATGAGCAGGAACTGGAAGGGGTGGGATTTAGTAAAACCGAGAAGGAAGCATCAGGGTTAGAATACTCAGTAGACAATAGTTCCTCAAGAAGTATCGGAAAGAATATAATGAGATTCCTGGGCAGTGTTGACTTTGCAGTGAAGTCTGTAGTTATTTGGTTTTTCTCCAGCTGTGTGTGTGTCTGTGTGCTGTGTGTGTGTGTGTGTGTGTGTGCGCGCACACACACTAAGAGGCGTTCTGGTTTGATTTCAAACACTTGAGTTCATTTAGGGCTGCAGTTTGCCAGACAGGCAGAATGGAGGAGGTGTGTCAGGGGAGACAGGGAAGTGAGGCTACTCTATAAGGGAATTATGAGACATGGACATCAGATCTAAGTTGAACAGATGAGGAAGTGAGGACAGAAAGGGGCTGAGAGCGGTAGGGTCAGTGGGCTTCACTTAGGGGAAGAAGTTCCACAGAGGGAACTCTAATGCAAATGAATGGGAAAGAGGACTGGAGCATGGGATAGTTGAATTTAGAGTAGGGGCAGGTCTATGATTTCTCTAGGTCAAATCAAGGACCTTATCCATGGATTTAGGTCACTAAACTATAATAGAAAAAAGTGTGGTTCCTGGAAATGAAGGTGTCGAGGACTTGAGTGAGGGGTAAGATTTTATTTGCACATGGCGCAGAATAATTGACGTGATGGCAGGGGTGAGAGTGGAGATGTGAGCCAGGGATGTGGTTCAGTTCACAGCATGAGCACAGTTTTGGGTGATAACGGTGCCCTGAACAGGTGGGGCTTGACCTTTGAAAGGACACGGAGAGTTTCAGGCACAAGGAGGAGAAAAAGGTTTTAAGAGTAGCCATGGGGACAAAGATAATCTTCCTCCAACTACCAGCCCCAGGGTTTATGGGGCATTGAGAGAATACATTATCATCTCTTGAGGGCTGATGGGAAAGCATGTTTAAATACTGGGAATGAGAAATCAAGAGACAGAGAGAAGCTAGGGAGAAAGAGGCCAGAGAGCAGAGGTGCATGGGAAGGGAAAGTAGGTAGGTTGAGGGCCTTTGTAAAGAGGTTGACTAGCTTTGTCCTTCTGGAGGAAGGACAGGGAGGACAACAGGCCAGTGGGATGGGTAGCCAGAGGCTAGCGCTCGCTCCCTTGTGTTCTTTGCAGGAGATAGTAAGAACCTCTGCTTAGAGTAGGACTCCAGGGAACTGGGTAAGAGAGAAGACAGGGACTGAAGTCAGAATTGCAGCCATGGAGAATGGAAGATTGAGTGCGACACTTAGGCCATTGGCAGGTGGTGAGAACTGAGTCCAAGTGTGGTTCACAGGTTATGCGACACTTCTCCATGTGTTATTTGTTTTTCTAGTCCCTTTAGACCCAAGTCCTGTTTCCTGGGTTTCCACACTGAGCACCTCTTTGACATCACTTTCATGTTGAGCTGTGGAGGTGTGCCTGATGGCTCTCCGAGAGTGAGCTCCCAGCCGGCACGAGCTTTGTAGCAGTTAGTCCCTGTTCATGATCACCTAGACTAATGGCTGGAACCTGTAGGCACTCAGCTAATGCTCACTGAGTTGAATCACATTACAAGTATGCTCATTTAATTTTTCTAATAGTTCTGATGTGCTGATGCCGTGTATTCCAAACAACCTTCCCCCATGTGTGGTACAGTGTGCCCATTGAGCCATCCTATTTCCCTGCCATGCAGGAGCAAGACCTGCAGAAGATAAGCTATTTTATCTCTGTAAAGTTGGGGTCAGTTTATTTGCTTTGGGGATTTCTTTAGCGGGATGTTTGTTTGCCGTGTATTCACCTTGCCCGCCAGCCCTAAGGACACGCTCTGGAAATGTGGGAGCAGCCATTTGCCTCTGAGCCCTCTTCCTCTGCCCGTCTTTCCTCTCCTAGTAAATGATACTGGGCAGTTTGAAAATTACAGAAGCCTAGACGTGAAGAAAAGTGGCTTTCTTTAAAGTAGCACTAAAAAACAGTTGAGTTAAAAACTTGCCTTGCTTCCAAATTGTTGGAAATAGTGTACTGACACAAAGACCATATAACCATGGAAAAATATTAATTTGCTCATTAATATGCTCGTATTGTTTTGTGGACAGTAAAAGGAAGGTACATTATTATTCATAGTCCATGTCAGGAGCCATGGCCCTAAGAGAAGGCACGATTTTATGTTCCCTCGAAGACAAAATTGCAGAAGCCCTTTTTAGAAGAAAGCACAGAGAGCAGTTGGTCCAGTTACCCAGTCCCATGCTTGAATCCTCTCTTCAGCATCCTCACCATGTGGGCATCCAGTGTGATGTACACATCAGAGGCTCACCAGAGTTCTAAGAGACAGCGGTCCATTGCAGGTCACAGTCCTTAACAGGACTTCTCAAACCTTTGCCGCTTTACACTCTTAAGAACTACTTAGCACACCAAAGAATGTATGTGGGATCTAACTATCAAGATTTATTTATCTATTAACTTCAAATACAGTCATGAACCCATTAAGTGCTGGTATAAATAACATTTAATGAAAAGTATTTATTTTATGAAATAAATTTTGTTAAGAAAGTGGACTTGTAGATCTCCCAGCTGTCCAGTAAGTAGAAGACATCTGGATTCTCATGCCTGTTTCTCACCCAGCCTGCCACAAGCCTTGCAGCCCATGGAAAGCTCAATCGTACATCACTTCCTTACAGTTAAGAATTCTTGACTGCATGGACCTCTGTAAGTGTTCTCTGAGACCCCTAGGAATTCCTACTATGAGAACCTTTGCTCTCTCTACATCAAGAGGTGGCTGGAACTGTAAGCTGGTAGATACTGCCATGAAAGCAGGAATAGATGCAGTGAGGCCAGTACAAACATCTTGACCTTGTGATGTACCAGTAGCGAATGCCTCTCTGTGCCCCTGCAAGACATTGAATTCTAGCGTATGTCATTTGCTTTCTCAACATGAAGACTTATTTTGACGCCCAAAAATACTTCAGTAATGTAAATTAGCTCTTTTACTTATATCATTATTAATCAAGAAAATGCCAAAAAAGCCACTGTGCATTAGTTCTTGTTTTTAATGTATTTGTTTTATTAATCATAGCAATCTCTATGGATATTAGCAAAAGAACACTTTGCTGTTTAGTGAGGATGCATTTGGTCTGCAGGAAGGCTTAGCACCCATGGGGACTTGCAGACCCCCTAAGAATCACAGTTCCTGGTTGATTTCTGTT
Organism: Peromyscus eremicus; assembly: GCF_949786415.1. Lineage (NCBI taxonomy): Eukaryota > Metazoa > Chordata > Mammalia > Rodentia > Cricetidae > Peromyscus > Peromyscus eremicus. The sequence continues at coordinate 6,945,524 of NC_081432.1, read as the reverse complement.
TTGGGTTTTTTTTTTGAGGGGGGGGGCGTCACACACAGAACTCACAGGTTGGGAACTGAAGTTGTTCATCAGTTCTTGATGTTGGCATTAAAGGTGCTGAGTGATGGGTTTATTTGGAGGTTATGTCTTTTACTGCTGTTTATCAACGTGTCCTGTTGCCATTAAGAAACTAAAACAAAACCCAGGGATGGACTCATGAGCTCCAAGGGTCTCTGAGGCTCTTGTCTGCCCCTGGTCTTCTGGTGTTGGAGGGTGGCACTTGCCGATCCAGCACCTCGCCAGCCTAGGAGATTGAGGAGTTCAGGGAGGAGGGTTGTGTTGAGGGAGTTAATACTGAGCTAGAGAAAAGTGGAAGTGTGGGGATGGTGCAGGAGGAGGAGTGAGAAATTAAATGGTATCTCTTTAGAAGTCTGCCTTATTGCAGTCTCCATGGCTCCTTTGGGATTTTTCTACTGAGTACAAGAAAATCAGCAAGCACTTCTTGAAAAACCCAGATGAAATTACTGCCATAAATTTTTTTCATGGTATAAAACCCTTAATTTAGATGGGGAGGGTTTATTACCAGTGTTTTCTTGGCATGGCTAAGTTCAATTAATTTCAGATGACAAGCTATACCCCCCTCTCCCACCCCAATATATGGAAAGTACCATTTGTTACTGGTTTGCCTTTGACTCTGGAGACCTCATTAAGGGCAGGAAGAAGGGATTCTATCTGGCTGTCTTTGACACCTTTCTCTTTTCTGGTGGATTCAGACCATTTGCATTGTCATATGGAAAGGATGTATGGTTATATGTGTGAGGAGATTTGCAGACAAAAGTAGTCTTGTTTATACCTTTTAAATATTGATTTCAAATGACTATTGCAAGTTAAAAAAAAATTGTCAGCATAGTGTTCAGCTAAGATGTTTGGCACACTAGAGATGAGGTCTCTGAAGAGTGTGGCTACCTTTCAACAGGGAACTTCCATGGCTGCTCTGACACTTGATTCGGAACCTACCTGGTTGTTTGAAAGCAGGAACAAGATGTCAACAGAGTGGCGTATTTCCTCACACACTAAGACATAGCATGCCGAACCTTCAAGTTACTCTTCTTATCTAAACCCTGTGAGCGTATCTTGCAAACAAGGAAAATAATCTATGGTGTTTTGTTTTGTTTTTCCTGCATGGTAATATAGAATCTATTGTAGTGTGAATAAAAGGAGTCACGAGAGATTCATTACTGTGTGTGAAGTGCACTGTCTGTGTCTTTTGTGCATGTGATGGTTTATTTTACTTACAAAGCAGATATAAAAATTAGAATTGAGGTGATAGAGAAGATATATTGCATAAATAAGCTATTCAAACAAAAGTTTTGCCATAATAACAAATAAATACCCTGCTTCAGAGGTTGGAGATTAGAATTCTGTTACATTAAATGCTTGACAATTAATTAGCTATTGTCTGTAAGGTTCCCAAGATGACAAGTTCTTTAAACACTATTATTAGGAATAGCTGGATTAGTAATAATAATGCTCAAGTGCCATTGGCAACAATGAGGAGATTTTAAAAATAAAGATAAATGCATATGATCACAGTCAAAGTGATTTGTGTGCTGAATGCAGAGCAGGCGGTCCCTGGGCACTGCGCTTCTGAGGCTGCGAGACTGTGGTGACGAGTGTGTGGTGCTTGGCACTCTGTTCTGAAGAGTGTGAGGCAAAAACACACAATTTGTTAATAGTTTTTTTTCTCTGTTCTTATGTCTATTGCTAAATAGTGTTCGCTTAGTAAAATTAAAGAGAAAATAAGGATGTTGACAGAAGATAAGTTCAGAAAAAGGGCAGTCATAAAAAAATACCACCAGCAGTTGCTGATGTTCACACCCCAGATACACTGTGTCATTTGTTACCATGTGTGTTTTTAAAAAGTGCCATATGATTGTATGGTTAAAAACACGTGAGGACTGAACTTCAGCACATAGGATTTTGTTTAGTGAAATTTATACCCATGGGCCCCATTTGTTTTGGCTGTAATTTTGCAAGAAAATCAACGTGGAACCTAGAACTGGCCTAGTGTCAATAATAGAGACCAAAGTGACGCGTGGACACTTTGGTCTCTATTATTTTAATTAATTTAAGAATTAATTTTAAATTTGAAAGGTGTGCAAGGACAGTAGTTCACATCAAGTATCCATGTGCTGGCGGCGTTCTCAGTGACCTGCTCTCGGTCACTGTTGAGTTTGGGCTATGAGTGGAAGGGTAGAAGGTACTTTTGGAAAAAGCATTTAAAATGCAATGTCTTCTCCACTCCTTTATGGGTTGCTTCTTGCTGTGTACTTTTGTTGTTGATTAGTACTACAGAATAGATCAAGAGAGAACTATACAACTTTGAGAAGTATCTTTGCCTCTAAATAATGAAGCAATTTATTTATGTTCCATATAGCTCCTTGGTACAGTCTGCTGTTTGGAAGTATTTATAGTGCTTCTCTGCCTATGAATATGGAGTGTGGATGACAGACTAGTTCTGACGTTGTGGCTTGTCCTTGAAAACCTTGTGTGAGTCCTGGAGAAGACTCATTATGGGAAAACCAAGCTGGGTCTGGATGTGGGTACCACAGGCAGGTGCAGCAGCAGCCAGACTCATGTAGGAAGCCATTGTTATAACTGCCCAGATTTCTGGCTCTGGTCATTTGTTGGGAGTCACCTGAATGTTGTTCGTTAGTGGCAAAGTGATGTGCTAGTGTTCCTAGTGAGCCAGCTAGATTCCAGTAGAAGTGCTGAGACTAAGCACCTTAGCCTTAGGCCTGCCCATCTGTTCTCGAATGCCGAATGCATGCTCTTACCCAACTCCTCTGCAGAGCTGGCTTTTGCTGCCTCTGCTGGTTGCATGCAGTTTGACTCTAGCCAAGCTTGCTTAATTAGGGCATGAAATAATACTTCAGTGTTGCCTGGAACTGCAGAGAAGAACTGGGCGGCAGCTGTTACTCAGTAGTTGAAGTATCTGGACTCCTCTGACGATCAGTGGCTTGATGCAGTGGTAAGGATAGACCATCCGTGTAGACAAAAGTCGGTCTTTTCCTCTGAGTATTCTTTGCAGTTTTCTTCTCATATTCCCACTCTCTCCTTTCCTAATCTTCTCCCTCCATCCCTTCTCCTAATCTCCTCTTCCCATATATTGAACTGTCAATTTGAAGCTAAGCCTCTCCCCCACACTGCTGCCACAGTGTCCCCTGAGTAGGACCCAGGATGCCTGATCATTTTGAGGAAGGAGCTAACTAGTTCCAACACCTGTACCTACGAAACATCTACTGAAAGGGTGCCTGGAGAGATGGCTCAGTAGTTAAGGGCATCTGCTGCTCTTCCCGAGACCCTCCCCACCGGTTCCCAGCATCAGTGATGGGTGGTCATAGCTGGCTCCCAACTTCCAGTAACTTCTGGCCTCCTTGGGCAGCTGCACTCTTGTGCACCCCCCCCCCCCACATACATAAGTACACATAATTCATTAAAATAAATAAACTAAATTAAGAAAGAAAAATCCACAGAGTGCATATCTTCTGTGATGAGTGAAATGTTTCAAGAGAGAATACAGTTTGGGAGAGAGCAAAAAAAAAAAAATTCTTGAGACCTGCTTTAGCGAATATAAATCACAAATCAATATGACTTTCAGACAATCCTTTATTCAGCAGCGGTGTGTGACAGCACTTGGAAGTGGGAACATTCCCTCCCTGTGTACACTTGGAGAAATACAGTGTTTTTATTTGGTACAGTTGCATATTCATTCCTAACAGACTGCATTCGGAAAGAATTGGACTTTTATAGATTCTATGAATATTCAGAGAGTCACCAGAACCGATTCTGTCCTTTACCTTATGTATCTAGACCCATCTGTCATTTCTTGCTAGATGGTTCTACTTCTGTTTTTGCGGCATTTGCCTTTTGGGTATACCATTTCCGTTGTTGACAGTGGGGGGCGGGGGCATGCTGGTGGCTTTGACTCTCTGCTTGAAGCAGCCGGTCCTCAGAATGCGTCTGTGGAGAGATGGACAGATACACCTGACTCTCTGTCCGTATGCTATCTAGGCAGTCCCACCTGCACTGGGTTGTGGTGGTCACAACCCTCTGGAGCGTTTGGGACATTGTTTAGGGTACTGGCTCAGCCAGGGGATACATGATGGCTGTTGTCACCAAGTCATCAGGGAACTTGGCAAGCAGCAGAAGCTGGAAGCCTTATCTATTTGCATTTTAATTGACGTGACCATTAGCCTAAAGCCCGAATTTTAGAAGTTATCCCATGAGGCCCTTCTCCTGATACCCTCTCATTTCCCTCAAGTTGACTTGCATCTGTAAAAACATGTTCTCAACATTTTCAAACTCAGGCTCCTTTTGATACACTTGGAAATTTTACATCACTTTTACTGTTATTTAAGATATCGATTAAAAAGTTAGGATTATAGAAGAAAGAGTCAAAGCAGTGACAATCTTGGAAGGATGTCTTTCGTCCTGTAGTCACATGAGATCAGTGTGAGGTTGCTTGCTTGCCACGAGCACATTTCCTGTTCTTCAGAGCACAGTGTAGGTCACTTTCACATCAGGCTGCTCAACTACTTTGTTTTCATTGTCACACAGGGCAGAGAGACTGCTTTCCAGTGTCCTCTCTATACTTTATTCTAATTCAGGAAATGCCCATCTCCCCCCCCCCCCTCTTTATTACCGTGCTTTAAACCCTGAAGTGTGAAGAAGCAGCTAGTCGTTGAGATGGGTTAAGGAAGACGTTTGTATTCCTGAGCACATGCTGCTCTCTGCCACGATCCCTTGGGGCTGCGGTATTGTCCCTCCCTTTCAGTGCCCTCGCCATCCCAGATCCGCCTGTAGGTCAGCGGGCCCTGGCCTCCAGGCTCCCTCAGACGAGAGTGTCCCATCCTCATAGCCCTTCTGCTTGGGGGGAAGCAGTAAGACAACGCTCACCACCTGTGGGGTAGTAAAGGATTGGGCTTTTACAGAGAACACGTCTAAGTGGGCCATTGATTCCCTCAGCGGCTTCCACATCTGTTCACTCCAGCTCACGTGCCCTTTGCAGGGAGAATACATCGTTTGCATTTTCACTGGTAAGGGGCAGGGAAAGAGATCTGGCGTCTTTGAAGATGTTCTATGTGTGTTTGAGGCAGCAGGGCCGGATTTGGAACTTGTATTATGACATTGAACCCTCACAATATTGCCATGCGATGGGAGCCCATTGTTACTTCTATAGAGATAAAGAAACCATGCTAGCCATGGAGAGATCCACATTCAGACTCAAGCCATTGTTCTTCATTATAGAGTTACATCATTTGTTCCAGTGAAAGGAATGACCATTTCCAACATGTTCAGATTTTTCTATTCTTTGGCTAAGCAAAAGAGGAAAAATCGTTAGGTAATTTTTAAATAAACTACCTCATTCCACTCAGTAACTATTTGATTTATGATATGAAGCAGTGGTTTCATGCCTTATGGTTTTTTATTGAGTAGAAACCCAGGAATATTATAATGAACTTACTCATTTCAGTTCTTGTTATGAATGGAAGTATGATCCTTTGAATATGAGAGATCAATGTTGTTTTGAGACTAGCAACATTAGCCTAAAGGAGCTGCTTCCTGCCGTCTCAGGAAAACTATTTGGATCTTGAAAACTGTTCACACACAGAAAAGGAATAGAAGATACTTTGTAATTTTAACTTGCTTTTATAGTGCTCATCATGTTGTATAACAAGCAGATTAGAATTCCGTGTTTTTTTATAATCTTGCTTTTGAGTTTAAATTTGAGCATTTAGGTATTAGTTATCGCCCTTCTAGTGCAGGCCAGCGAGCCACTATCCTGGGATTGTAGGGAATCCACTCTCTCATCATGAAGCATTGAATTCACATGAGGTTGCCCTACACCGCACCCCAGCACCCCTGCCTCCAGAACTTGTCTTAGAAGGAACAAATCAGATTTGAATACAAAGTTTAAATTTGGTGAGAAACAATAACAGTGGGAAGATGGTATGGACTGATAATATGTGATGAGATAAGCAGTTGTGTTAAGAAAGGAGTTAATGTCAGTCATTGTTCAATAGGAAAAAAAAGTCAACATTGGTCTTTGAAACTTGCATTTTGAACACTTGACCACTGGAGGGCGCTGTGCGACTGTAAACCACCTTTTCAAGGGAGAAGTCATCAAATCTCCCTGAAAAGATAAAGGATTTATATTCTTATAATACCGAATCAGTTCACACTTAACATTCAGCCTTTAGCTGTGGAAACTTGTTTGAATGACAGTAATGGCTTCATTTCAAGTTATTTAAATGTTTAATGCTGTGTAATTTACGCAAATGTGTATAATCCTTTATTTAACTAGATGAAAATAATATACTGTTAACATTGTTTTTTAGCATTAATTAATGTGACTAATTATAGCTGAAAACACTAAACCAGTCTCCATGTTTCGTTGCATGATCAGACTGCAGAGAGGCTTCTCTGTGGCCCAGGCTGGCACAAGTCAGTGCTGTCCTCTTGGTCCTGCCCCTCCCCCACAGTGTTCTTGGTTTTCATTTGCTTTCAGTATAGCAACTGCTACACCAGCTTAGCTGGAGATCTGGTTCTGCTACAACTCATTCTTGCAATGAAGGAACTTCAGAGCACTGTCCTTCCTGAATGAGATTACTATCAGCACTTTAAAAGGAGAGAAGGAGGAACTCTCCATGTTGACAACCCTTATTCTGGCACCTGAGAGATGAGTGAGAACTCATTTTCAGCAGGCAAAAGTAGAACCTCGTGTCAGCCCAGCCACTGCCTCCATTGACTCGCAATAATGAGCGAGAACCAAAGCCCCGCTGTTTTCCGAGCTATGTCTACTCTTGGAAATCAGATGAGTCTCAGGCAAAACCAGGTAACAGGTTTCTGGCAGCTGGCTTGTGCTGCTCTGATGTGTTACATCAAAACTGCCCATCCCAGCCCTCTGTTTGCAGGCATAAGTAATTCTCGTTAAACATTGCTCCTCCAGGTGCAGGAGAAAGACTCTTTTACCCACTGTAAGTGTTGATAAATATCCTGTATTCAAAACGATGGTTAGGTTGCAATAAACGTTCTTACTATTCTAAACTCTGGAATATTGCTCAAAATTTGAAGAATTTTTAAGGGTTAAAATACAGAAATATCTTATCATTTTTAGATCAAATTCTGGCCTAGAATTGTTTAGGTTTTTTTTTAAAAAAAAAAAAACCCTATGAACAGAATTCATCTACTCTTGATCATAGATTTTTATATCATAGTATGATTTTTATATGTATGGTAGTATTTTGTGAATAAAATCTTAAATGGAAAGCTTGAGGGTGATTCTGTGAGCAGAATGCAGTCATTCAACACATTGACTGAGGTTTCACAAGGTTTAAATGAATTCATGTTTGTGGTACATTAAGATTTTTCTTACCATACTTTAAGTATTAGGTTTATTTGTGTGTGTGTGTGTGTGTGTGTGTGTGTGTGTGTGTGTGTGTACACAAGCACACTCTCTTGCTCACTCAATTTCTCAAACATCACACAATATAGTTGTCAGGTGAGACAGGTAATTGGAATAAAGTATGCTAATTCTTGAAGACAGCTGCCGAGCACTTTTGAGAAGAGGGTACTAAATTCATGGGTAAGAGAGTGATGTAGTTTAAAAATCGCTCTCTCCTTTACCTCGTCTGCCCCGGAGCCCTTTCTTGCACTTGGTCCTTGTCCACATCATACTATCTTAGTGGTCCAAGTGTCCCGTCTGTTTACTCCACAGAAGTGGAGGGCTGAGCTCCAGTCCTGCTCCTGCAGTTCTACTTCCACCATCTCCATCCTCTAAACACTCAGCCTGCCCGGCCCCCCCTCCCCCCAGCCCTGAGTGGAGACCGAAACAGGAGCCCAGCTGAGGACTCCAATGGGAAGTCTGGCCATTGTTTCTCTGCCTTACATACTGCTGCGGGCTGTTGTGTGTGCAGGTTTTCTTGTCTGAGTGGGATCTTGTTATTCTCCCATGTTGTCCACAACAGAATAAACAGCGAAGGAATTTTACTTTATCTGGAACGTTGAGCCTGATGAAACAAATGTTTGTTGCAGTTTTTACCCTCTGTGTATTTTGGAATGGGAAAGTCGCTTTTTTTTCTCTCTTTCTCTTTTTTCTTTCTCCCTCCCTCCCTCCCTCCCTCCCTCCCTCCCTTTCTTTTTTTAAGAAGAAAGACAGTAAATAGGATTGAAAAAGGAAATAGGGGAAGAGAACAGTTGGAAGAGAAGGTCTGCCTGCCATCATAGAGACACAAGGAAGTATTGATTTGAGTGGTCCAGGTAGAGGACTGGGGATGACATGGACTTTTTTCTCTTTTTCATTCTCTGTACTTTGTGGTTTCTTCTCACTTGAGAATGAGATTTTTTGATTTTTTTTTTTTAATGTTTCTTAGTATGTAAGAGTAGACAAGCTGATTTCCTTAAGAGATGTACTGTTTTGGGCTGTGTGGTGATGGCGCACGCCTTTAATCCCAGCACTCAGGAGGCAGAGGCAGGTGGATCTCTGTGAGTTTGAGGCCAGAGGAGATCCAGGATAGGCACCAAAACTACACAGAGAAACCTCGTCTTGAAAACCAAAAACCAAAAACCGAGAGAGAGAGAGAGAGAGAGAGAGAGAGAGAGAGAGAGAGAGAGAGAGAGAGAGAGAGAGAGAAACTGTTGCCAGTATTTGGCAGCTAAGATTAAACCATGAGCTAGGACAATACATTTCCTAAAAACATTTTGTTTTAATCAGTGCTAAGGTAGAAAGATAGGTAAGTACTAATGTAGCAATGAAAGGAAGATGTGAACAGGCGTTATTACTTGTTATGTAAGGAAAATGATTCCTTGTTCAATACATGGACACAAACACTCATTGGTCAGCAACGACAAGGTAAGGGCTTTGGCTGGTAATGTGGTGTCTGAGTCCTGGGTAGCCAGGCTTAGGACAGGGTTGGCACAGCTGCCGCACAGCTGCCGCACAGTGCTACCAGTCAGCCAACGCTTCACACTCCAGAACATGCCACCCCACTGTTGTGTTTGCCAGAAGTTCCTACAGAGAGAGGGTGCAGCTTTGTCTCTGCTGGAGCCCTCCTGTCCTCGAGAGCCTGTCTTCTTGCCCCCAGTGTCGTAGACTAGCACCAGTAGTTTCCCAAGTGACTCAGGAAACCGCGTGATTACCTAGAAAGAGTGGCCACACTAGTGTTGAACTTTTTGCCAGCATTGGTTCTCTGACTCACCCAGTGGTTCTCAACCTTCCTGATGCTGTGACCCTTTAATACAGTTCCTCATGTTGTGACCCCAACCATATAATTATTTTTGTTGCTACTTCATAACTGTAATTTTGCAATTGCTAAGAATTGTAATGTAAACGTCTTTTTTCCTATGGTCTTATCTTTGAGGGTTTGCGACCCACAGGTTGAGAACTACTGCCCTAGATCATCACATCATCTTACTTGAAATAAATTCCATAACCTGCATATTGAAAGGACAAGAGACATTCTCTCCTGTTAGACATTCATCTCTCACCTCCTTCACTCTTCAATGACAGGTCACTTGGATTGCAGACTGACTATTCCGAATGCCGAGTCCCAAGTCTCCTTTCGTATGTCAGATTTGAATGAGCCTTAGAATGTCTTTGAGACTGTAGTGGTCATACCTTTCATTTGGTTGGCAAGGTATATGTTACAGAGGGCCTAACAATGTGTAGGGAGCAGCCTTGGAGGCTCCTATCTCTGTCTGTGTGGCAGCATTTCCATTATACTTCCTTTCCAAGTCTGCTGGGGATCCTCAGCAGACTGCAGGGATTTCGCAATCTACATGGGCTAGTTTGACTGGTTAGTAGGTCAGTTGCCAGATCCAGTAGGTCCTCACTGGCTGTTGTTGATCTGTGTCGAGTTACAGAGGACAAAAGGATTTCAGAAGATTTGACCCCATTGAAATGTTGCATTTCTAAAGTTAAAAGCAACAACAACAACAAAAAGACCATGGCAACATGGGGAAATACAACATTTGCGATAGAAAACAATGAAAATCTTTGCTATGTGGCTTTTATGATTAAAAAAAAAAAAAAAGGAAGAAGACATATCAGATTAAGTGGGAAGGGACTTGTAACATTGGAACCAGGCCTTTCACAAAGAAGTCTGTGAGGTTCAGTGAGGCTCTGCAACCATGGAGTCACATGACCACAGAAACTAAGCATTTACATATGGATGAGCTGGAGAGGTGGCCCAGTGATGAGTGCTTGCCTTGCAAGGGTGAGGACCTACATAAAAAGGTGGTTAGCTGGGCTTGCTGGCTGCCACCCTAGCCCAGGTCTGGTGGGATTACCCTATCTTATCGGAGTAAGGCAGAGAGAGAGCAGGAAACTCATGTGATACATACACTACTTTCGTCCACAAACTCATGCCAAAACAATTTGAATGTGTATTGGACATGCATGTTTTTTTTTTTTCTTGTCGTCATTATTCCCTAAATAGTGCAGCTATTCACACAACGTTTGTATTGCTCTGGGTGTTACAAGTTAACTAGAGAGGCTTTGCAGTATACAGAAAGATGTGCCACCAGATGTATGCAAATACTATACAAATTTATGGAAGGGACTGATGCATCCTCAGCCTTGTTATACAGGGGCCTGTGGACCCAGCGGCCCTGCAGAAATGGAGAGATTGCAAATGGCTGTGTAAAGAAAGAATCAAGCTCATTGTGAAGCAAAGAGAAACTATTTTGTGCTCATCAAATAGAAAAATATTTTGAATAATACAGTATTGTTTGCCAGGGCAAGGCAAAACTGTCTTTCTGTATGCTGGTCCTTTAAGGATTACTTAGTTAGAGAATTTGCAATACAAATATATCATAGGATTGTATACCATTAAACATGCTAGGAAATTTATGTGACATAAAAATGCTGAGGTATGAGGTGAAAAAGTACTAAAATACAGAGTATTCTAGTTTTTAAAGTAACATGTTTTTTAAAAGCTATAAGGAAACAGAAATTGTTAAAGTATTTTATCATTAAGTGCAGAGACTATGATTATTTTTTAAATATTTTTATTTTCTAAATTTTCTATAATGAGTGCATGCTACTGGTGAAATAGAAAACGTTGTTAGAAAAAGAGACAACCGGAATCTTTTCCATGGGAGCTGCTGGCTCATCCCTCAGCACACGTTCTCCACAGTGCTGCAGCTTTGTCTGACCTTTTAAAGGCTGTCTCACAGTCCTCTGTCTGTCTGGCAGCCCTCTGTCTGTCCAGTGGCTCTCTGTATGCAGAGCGTTTCCGCACAGCACAGCACAGCCCAGCAGACTTGGCCTGGGTGTCTGCAGACGTGACCTGAGGCCACTGCCCTTGCTCAGGGCGTTTATGTGCAGGGAGAGGACCTGAGTCCGTCCTTTCTCTAAGATCCTTTGTGGGATCCTGATTTGGGTAGTTCTGCCCCTTCTCCGAGCCTTCACCTCCTCTTTTCTCCAGAGTCTGTTCCCTGCTGTCATCTGACTTGTCCAGGGAGGCCTGATGGCTTTTAAAACCTCACTCTGGGAAATGTGCTCTGTGTGTCTTGTCTCCTTTGGACACCTTTGAAACCCTTCAGAGATTTACTTTTTTTAAACAGGGATTTTATTCACTATTATAAGTATTTCTTTTCCCTCTCCTCTCTCCTCCCCTCCCCTCCTTTATTTTATTTGAAACAGGGTTCCTCTTTGTAGGCCTGGAATTCACTCTGTAGACCAGGCTGGCCTCAAACTCAGATCCGCCTACCTCTGCCTCTGTCTCTGTCTCCTGAGTGCTGGAATTAAAGGCATGGGCAACCACACCTGACTTGCATTTAATTTCAGATCTAAACCAGGGCTCACCAAACTTGGTAATGGACCAGGCCATAAGTGTTTCCAGCTTTGTGGGCCTGCTCTTCTTTCTGTTCTTTACACGGTCCACTTACTCATGGAGAAGCTGCTTTTGGCTGGAAGCAGGTCACAGCTTGTTGGCCTCTGTTCAGAACTTTAAGGACAAGTGTGTTGTATGAGACCTGGGGAGACTTGCTGTTTCTGTACATGTCCATGATAGTCTTCAGACTCTAAAGAGGTCCTGAGGGAGGACAGATGAGGTAAAGATACATGAAAGCATGTTGCTCTGTCCAATTTCTCAAACACCTTCATAGCCAAAAGCTCAAAGACAGTGGTCCTTAGTTAGGACCATTTGAAGTTGGTGTGTGGTCACACATGCTAGCTTAGGTTTGGGTGAGGACTCGGCGTCTTCACTAACACTTTTAGCAAGACAGGGTCTAGGCCTGACACTGGCTTCTAAACATAGAGCAGAAGAGCACAGACTTTTAGACTGGTCTTAGTCCTAACCTGGTCACTCATCAGTGGTGTGGCCTTGGTGTGTGAGCCTCTGTGTCTCTGCAGTGAGGACAGAAACTCTTTCTTGTGGAGTTGCTGTAGGTGTCACAAGGGATGATGCTTGGCCCTGGGAGGCCCTCACTGCTTGCAGGATACCTAACATTCTTTTTAAAATGGTACTGTGTGTTCTTCCTCAGGAAATAGTCATAATTACAAATACTGGTCAGCACCAGAAGGTGTTTTCCTGTTTAGCCCACATGTTGTCAGCTCTAGAATGTACACTGTTCTGGTGGACCTGCAGGCCATTTGTTTATTTGGTCCGTGCCAGACCCAATCAGGTAGGAAATGATGTTCTGACCCAAAAATGAAGCACTTTCTCCATGTCCCTGGTTCTGGTGACCTAGAATGGATCCCCTCCCTGTACAATTGTTTATTTTGAGTTCTCCCTTAATCTCCTGTGTGTACAGTAAAGAGATATACAGTACTCTGTAGACGAATTCTAGACGGTCTTATTAAATAAAAAACACAGAGCCAGATATCGGGGTTGAGACCTGAGAGATCAGAGGAATAGGAAAAGCCACAGCTAACCTCACCTCACCAACCCCGCAGCTTCCAAAGAGACCTCCTTCCTGCATACCCACGCGTATATGCCTTTCTGTTCTGCTCCCTCATTTGCTCTCTCAGCCCAGCTACATCACTTCCTCTTCCTGCCCAGCTCTGTCACTTCCGGTCTGTCTGTACAGATCTCCAGACCTCTATGGTTAGTGCTGGGATTAAAGGCATGTATCACCATGCCTGGCTCTGTTCCCAGTGTGGCTTTGAACTCACAGAGATCCAGAGAGATCCCTGCTTCCCAAATGATAGGATTAAAGATATGTGCTACTATGATTTCTGTGTTTAATGTAGTGGCTGGCTTTTTCCTCTGATCCTCAGATCAACTTTATTGGGTTACACAAATAAAATATCACCTCAGTACTCCATCATCATCCCAGTCCTCCACTGAGTATCTACAGAACACCCACAACTGCCTGGAGCCAGACAAACAATGACACCAGGCCCCTCCCTTTACAGCTTGTATTTTAGTAGCAGAGAGAGAGATAAATGAGAGGTGAGAATTAAGTGACGTACTTGGAATGTTTCAAAGAAACTGGGTGGACTTACGAATCAGCAGGTGGCTGAGTTTAGCAGGGCAGGCAGGGAAGGCCTCTCTAAGGAAGTCAGTTGAGCCAAGATGTGAATTATAATTCTGATGTTGGCTCAGTAGCAAGCTAATAAAGAACATTCCAGCCGTTTGAACAACAGAGGAAGGACTGGGCAGTACACAAGAAGGCTCTGTGTGAAACCTGACGGGCAGACTGTAGATGGGGACATGTCTGCCTAGAAAAGAAGGCAGTAGATAGATAGGGGCCTAGGTTTTTCAGTTCCTTCAAAGATGTGAAAGGCATTGATGGGTACAAACTGAGGCGCTTAGGCCAGAGGCAGATAGCTTGGTTCTTGCTTTTGAAAGATCAATGTTGATCTGGTTTGAGAATAGCCTAGAGAAAAGTCAGCCATGGAAGAAAAGTGAGCAGAGCCTGGGTGGGAGCCACCAGCAGGCAGGAAGAAAAGGACAGAATTTCCAGGGACTTGGGAAGAAGTCTTTCCATGGGGCAGAGGGGAGACAGCAGGCTGTGGATGCTATAGAGCATAGATGAGGGTGTGGCTGGCAGTTTGGAGCTTATTGGGGACCTGTTCAAAGCCATTTTAAGGCGGTGTGGGGAGGGGGAATGGAGTCTGAGGAGACAGGAAGCAGTATGCTAGGAGACAGAGGAATATCACTGGAAAGGGAGGCACAGGAGTGACCATGAGGCAGAAGCCAGTTCCTGGTCAAGGAGGCTGCCCAGGTAGTTTTGTGTGCAGGTTGCAGTGTTGTCTCAGGGAAGAGGATTTGCTGATGCAAGGGAGTGGATCGTGGTCCCTGGATTTGAGGTAGACCTGAATCTTTAGCTCAGGAGGATCAACTTTTGGTAGTCATAAGGTTACAGACTTCTCATGTACCAGGAGGCAAGGCCAAAGTGTGTCCTGGGGATGTGCATAGGTAGATTGCGGCAGAAACGGAAGCATCACTCCCATGCTCAAGGGCCTTGTGCTCTTAGGTTTGGTGGCACCTACTGGTCCTAGCCCTCATCTTCCTGCCTCACTGAGCTATTTGTACACCATAGTTTGTTTTCTCTATCCAGGCCTGTGTCTCAATACTGATCTGTTTACGTGGCTGTCTTTCCCACTAAACTGGTATCTTTTCAGCTAGAGCAGTTATCTTTGCATCTCAGATGCAGCTCAGTGTTGGCAAGAGCTGAGTTGCAGGAGTGACAGCTACATTGGTACAAAGGCCCGTGTAACAGCTCCATGCACATGCGCTACAAGAGGAAGTGGGTTGAGAGCATGAATACATTCAAGTGTTTGTGTGACTTAGAAAAATTAATATGCGTTCTCTTAAGCTGAATAAATTGTCACTGATCTACAGGGTTGAGGAGTAGCTAAAGGTAAAAACTGAATCCTGTTGTGACCACGTGAGAAGAGGTGGGGGTTTTGCAACTTTGTTCAGGAGGGAGGCATCAGCACCTAGCATGCTGTTACTGTGGGAACACATCTTGTGTTCAGGAGCAAGTGGGCCAAGTTGTGTATGGAAAAGGAGACCTCTGCTTGCTTTTGGGAACCTGAGAGTAGCAGGGGCAGTAGAGTTTCATGCAAGGTATACGTCAGTGAGAAGTGACCTAAGCAGGCTGGAGTCTGTGAGAGCAGGTTTACAGAAAGTTCCTGTTGAGTGTGTGCAGTGCTTTCCCAAATACTTCCCACTCAGATTGGGGAAAACCACAATGAAACAAGAGTGCTTTCGTCTTTAGTATAATACGGCACGTCCTAAATGAAACATGACTATTGAGTTGCAAGATGCCCCTGGCAAAGAAGCTGGGTGTAAGAGCATAGTCCCAGCCCATGATCTGAAATTAATGTTGTGTGGGTGCTCCAGATTTCTGACATACTGTAAGTTGTATCCAGCTTACATAAGTGCCGTGAGAGGAGTGAAGCAGCTCTCTAACCTTCACACCCCTTCCTGCATGACCTCAGGTCATCACTGCTGCTATGGGGAGCCTTCTCTCCCTCTTTCCACCTTCTTGCCTTTAATGGGTGTCTCTCTTGGCTGCTAGGTGCTGGCAGATGGTGCCTCCACCCCCATCGGCAGGTGGAGGCAGGCATGGCCTCTCCATCACGTACCGCTCCTTCCCAGAGGTCTGTGGATTATCAGCTGAAGAAGGTTGGGAGCAGAGCGCCCACTCCAGAGTTCATTTTCTCTACACTCATTACAGTGCTGCCTTCATTTCCCTGGGTTTTTACTTTTCAAAACACTTTATGACATGTGGCCTCATTTTATTTTACATTAAGCTGACAACCTAACATCTCACCAGGTATCCGCTGGGAATATATTTCCTCACTCATTGTGCTATGCCATCTTGCCAAGTCCCGTCTCTTACATAGCTCTCATTCAGAAAGGAATTAATTTGAATTACATGATGCTGGGATTGTCTCCTGAAGAGCACTGGATTCTTGTATGCCTTGGGAAAGTGTCTGGATGCACTCGAGTCTTCCGTTTGTGTGCCCTTCTCCTTCCCCCTCTTCCCCTGTCACGTCATTGTGGTGCCCTCGGGTTGGAGGCAAGTCTTTCTGTCTTTCTCTCCTTAGAATTTTCAGGGGCCTGTTGCTTCTGTCTTCACTCTTACCTGTGAGACGCTGCTACAGATGGAAAGGCTTTTGTGTCTAAATAGTCTTCTATGTTTAGGGCACATTTGTACAAGAAGATTCATTGTTGAGATCCAGTTGCTAGCACATTTCCCCAGAACACACATTTATGCCTTTGCCTGGTACTGCCAAGCCCAGCTGGTAGGTGGCTGCTTTGTACCTGTCAACGTAATGGCCTATTCAAGAAGGGCGGGCCTTGGCTGGGCTTTGGTTCTAAAGCTGTCACCGGACAGGCATCTGTTCAGATGCTCTCAGTAGGATGAGGATCTGATGGGGTTAATGACCTGCACTGTCCTGTTTTATTTTGCACAGAGAGGGTCCCAGTTCTATATTAATCTTTTGGAAAGAGTTTGGTTCTGCTAATGCACAATTTAAGTGAGAGACTGGAGTAGAGCATGTAAGTTGCCAGTGCCCAAGTGACAGGACCTACCCACTTCCTGTGCAGGCTAGGCAAGTGCTCTCCCTCTGAGCTGTGTCCCTGGCCTTCAACTTCTCCCACACTTTTGAGAAAGCTCCTAAGCAGTGTGTTGTGGGAATGGCTGAGGGTTTTACGGAAAGCTGCAGGGATGGCAGAGGTAAAGTCCTGCTTACTAAGCAGTGACAAAGGGCATTGGATGCCCACTGCCCCTCCCTGCACACGTTCCCTGAAGGAAAGTGGTTCTCCTTTGTTTGTAGATAGGGGGTGAAGTGTCAGCAGAGCCAAACCGCTGGTGAGGGGACAAAGCAGTTATTCCTGACAGCCTTATCTGCTTCCTAGGATAAGGACATACTCTTAGTTCCAAATGGGGCCTTCAGGTAAGTCTGCGGTATCACATTTTCTCTCCTTTTTCTCTTTGCAGTCTCTAAAGGAGAACATTTATTTAAAGGTTTTCATGCCCTTATCTGAGGCTTGGATTCTGAAATAAAAATGCTCATTCTGGGGTAAAATTGGACAGTAATGGCAACATCCATCAGTGTGGCTTAGTGGCTCTGTCACGCAGATGTACTCCAGAAAAGGAGTGTTAACCTAGACCTGGGCCTTTAAAATGTTGGAAAACACTGAATTTCTCTTCACAAGGGGGGGAAAAAGAAAATCCCTACCTCGCGTTGTTCGTGTAACAAACTGATGTTGTTGGCAGGGCAGTGCTCTACTAGCCAGGGTCTTGTAACTGCCTGTGAGTGGAAAGTTGCTGCAGAACTGGAGGGTCATGTGTCAGAGCTCTTGTTTCTGCTGTGCTGTGTATGGGACCCTATTGGCTTCCATTGACCGTTGATTGTGTGTCTGGGAACTGTCTCTCAGCTAGAGAAAGCCAGGGAAAGCTCCAGTCTTATGGTTTGGCCATGTTTGTATCTTTTCATTTGATAGCAGAGTGGCTTACAGAGGAGGTCGGGAGCTCCTGAGAACTCCCAAGACTCTTGTTTTGTCTTCATCTGCAGCTGAGATGATTGAAGATTCACCAGTGTTGCTTCAGACAGAATGGGATCTTCAGATAGACCAAAGGGGACACAACAAGATGCTCCTCCTGGAGCTGTGACTCTGTTTTGTTATGAGAACAGTGAGATAGAATTGTAGCTGACGAGCATACTGAGGCAACTGGGTACTTACGTGCTAGCAGCCTTTCTAATAATTTCCAAAGTCTTCCTTCGTTTTCAATCCAGTGATTTTTTTTCATTCCTCTATTCAAGGAGAACAGACTTCTCTGGCCTTTCCTATAGTTGCTGAAATAAATTCACACCAAGTTTAAAAGAAAGTAAAATAGCCCAGAGTCCACCCAGAAGCTAAGAGCCCACCTTGCTCCTTCCCCGGCCTAGCCTTCTCAGGAGAGTGTAAGAGGACGCGGCTCTGGTAGCACTCGGCTGCACGAAGGAGAGGGTGGCTGTAGAGGCACGAGGAGCACCCATGAAGCTCACTCAAAAGTGGGAGGCAGGATGGAAATGGTTCACTCATACTAAGAGACTGTTCCTAGCTCAGAAACACCTGCAGGCCAATGATGGACATGGCAGATGATGTAGATGGGAAGCTTGTATTACTTTTCTTTTTGTGACCAAATACAATTCTGGCTCATGACTTGAACATACTGGCTGTGGCAAGGAAAAGCATAGCCGTGGGTGTGTCTCTCACCTGTGGCAACCGGAACAATAGGAACCTGAAATCTGCATTCTCCACTAGGGGTGGATTAGAATACAGAGACGGGAGGAAATGGGGCTAATTAAACCTCAAGACTTATCCTCAGCAACCCATTTCTTCTAACTAGGTACCACCTTCTGAAAGTTCCATAACCTCCCCAAACAGTTGCACCAGCCAAGAGACCATGGGTTTGAACAAGGAGTCTGTAGGGAAATATTGTAATCTAAATAATAATCTTCTGCCCATTTAACTCCAGTCACATAGCCATCTCATAATATAAAATGGAATCATTGCAACCTCAAAAGTGTCCCCTCCATCTTACATTTTCAACCCTGTTCAAAAGTCCAAACTTCAAGATTTCTTCTACAATTTAAGGCATTCTGTTAACTGAGCACAATCTATAAAATAGGAAGTAAATTACATTCTCCCAACATAAAATGGGACAGGGGGAATCATTCCTACTCCAAAGGGGGAAGAAACCAAGACTTCAGCCCAGCAGGGCCAGCCCTAAACCCTGCATGTAGGTCCATGTCTGCCGGCTGAGGCTTGGATTGCATCATCTGGGCTCCAGAAGGCTTGAGGCTGCTCCTCCAGGTCTACTGCGGCTTCACTTGTGACTTCTCTCACAAATGGGCTTCATTGGATGGCTGCATATTTCTTAGTGAATGCCCTGTATTTCTGGCATCTCCAGTATCCTGAGGGTCTCCCTCACAACTTAGCTCCCACCTTCATAGCTCTGTGCGGGCTCACTCAGTAGCCCATGAAGACAGCCCATCCCTGCTACATATTGCCTGACCTTAGTATCTGTTTGAAATTCAGTGTAAACTTCCATGACCTTGAAGCCCTTGATTTTTGCATGCCTGAAAAACCAGTTCCATATGGATAACACCAGTTCTGCTGCCAAGATACAGCTTGGCCACATTTATAGCAGCCTTTGGGGCTAACCTTGGAAAAAAACATATCACTGTTTTCTAACAAGGTATCCCAAAGACCCTGTCTCCTTATAAGGAAAGTGCAAAATAATTTTGCTCTGTTGAACACTGGAGCTTCCCCTGGATGGATTGTTGCCCATAAGGCCTATTTCTTTTTGTCCCAGTTGAAAGCTTTAGGTTTCTCTTTAATGGCACTAATCTCTTTAACAGTTACCTTTGCTTTCTCTTCACATGATCTTTCTGCAAATTCACACTCACTCGCCACCTTCTCCTCACCAAATTGCACACTACTCTCTCTTTTCCGATTGTCCCCACTGTAAACTGACTAAGCCGTGAATAGTAACGATGTCTTGGCCTTGAGTTAGTCCTTTATTCCTGCATTCAGCCTCATCTGTTCCCCAGACACAGGCAGAATGCAGCCAGAGTCTTGGCCAGAATGGCCTTCCCTCCAGCACCTAGTGAGTCACCCTTTACTGTCTTCATTTCTGACAGCACTCTGGACTTCCAGACTCCAGCCAGAATGCCTTGGTAAGCTTTGTTGACATCAGTCTATGGTTTCTCTAGCCTATGGTTCCCAACTCCACATCTTCTCCCACAAACCATCCTGGAAGGCCCAAGCACCTTTCAGGTTAATGGAAACGATGGTGTCAGGTTATCTTTCTTGTGATTGTGATCAGGTACTCGTTACGGGCAACTTAAAGCAAGAGGGGTTGACTTGGCTGAACGTTGGAGAAGATGCAGTTGTCCTGGTGAACAGGCGTTGGAGATGGCTCCAGGCAGTGGAGTATGCAGCAGCTGCTGGCTCACGTCTCGGTGAACCAGAAAGCAGCACAGTCCAGGCTCTGTACCTCAAGGCCTGTCCCCATTTCCTTCAGCTAAGCACCATCTCTCAAAGGTCCGTAAACTTGTAAAGTGTTCAAACACAGGAGCCTGTGACGGGCCTGTCACATCCCAACCCCCAACCGTGACAATAATAACACATTATCCAAGTTAATAATGGTAAAAAACAAAGTATTTTAAAGGTGGTAAAACTCATGAGAACACTGTTCAAAATATATAACCTCTTTGTACTGCCCCCCCCCAATACCTGTTCAACCAGGTGTTGGTAGCAGAACTTTTCAAGCCTTCCCTGTAGTAGGTAGCTTGCATAGTAGGAATAGCCCAAACTGATCATGTGCTAACTTCCTCTTGGAAGCTCACATGACAGTTCCCTCAGCAACATGGGTATTCTCCTTTGTACAGATGAAGAAACTGGAAGTCAGAGAGTTTGAATAGTCTACATAGATAGTTATGGGACTAGATTTCAAAGCGTGGGTTTGGTTGGGTGCAGTGGTGTTCACCTGTAGTCACAGCTACTAGGAAGATTGAGGCAGGAGGAGTTCAAGTCCAAACTGGAGCAGGCCTCATCTCCTGGAAAGTAAGTCCACACAAAGGAGGTTCCCTTTGCCCTGGAGTCTTGATTCAGAACCGCTTTCCACCAGCCTCAGCTGCTTCACCCAGGACCACTGTCCCAGGACCACTGTTGGTTTCCCTTGACATTCCTACCCCGTTGCTCGTTGCTCGGTGTGAGTCAGGTCAGCAGTCTTTGAATTGCCTGGCCAAGAAGACCTTGCGGAGGCTTGGGGAGGAAGCCGGTCCCCAGGTAGGGTTGCTCTCACCTCCCTCTCTTTCTTGTAATTGGCATTGATTCTCCTTGTTCTCCAATAGCATTAAGTCATGATAACGTTAGGGTGACAGGAAGTGAAATCAGCAGACGTAGATACAGTTGGGAGATGGTAAGATGTGAGCATTGCAGCAGTTAGTGTGGGTCTTATCTAAAAAGTACGGGAATAAATGTAAAGCACAGGCTTCAGAGCATGCAGATAAAGATAGTTTAGTTTGCTAAACAAGCTTTTTTCAATGTTAAATAAAGCACAGTGTTGCCTCCGAACATCTTACTGCAAACATGATCTCACAGACCAGAATTTGCTCTTATAAAATGAGCAGGTGCATTTATTTTCTTTGAAATTACATTTAGCACAAAGTAGGTGCTAGGCAAAGGTTATTTGAAGTGACCACTCCACACATCTGATACCCTCACACCACACACGTTTGGGAGTCTCCTGTAGCCCAGCCAGGCCTTGATTTCACTGTGTGCTAGAGGATGACTGAACTTCTGAGTTCCTGGTCCTCCTGCCTCCACCTAGGATTTCAGGTATATGTCACCACCCTCTATCTGACACTGAGGATGAAACCCAGGGCTTCATGCATGTTAGGTACTCTGTCAGCTGAGCTCCTTCCTCAGTCCAT